>NW_022111300.1:3940938-3978991 GCF_000313985.2 Echinops telfairi | reverse complement strand
CGTGATCACACAGGTTGATATGTTGTTCCATGTGGGCTTTGTTGCTTCTGAGCTAGATGGCCGCTTGTTTACCTTCAAGCTTTTAAGACCCCAGACGCGGAGAAAAGTTTTAAGGTGCAGATAACAACAGTGCAGAAAGACATCTCCCTCACCCCTTCATAAGCCTTTACAGCCCACAGAGGAGTGGAAGATGTAAAAAGATGGCAAGGGGGGAACAGAGCACTAATCCACCCAAGGGGAGGATATTATTTATGTCTCCACAGGAAAGGGAGAGAGAGAGTAGACTTCATTTTGAGGCACCAAGCCTTAAGGTCAACATTCCTGCTCAGAGCTGTTCATCCACAGAAAAGACTGCAGGGCTGGCCCCAGCTCAAAACATGACATCCCCTCCCTAGAAGACAGCACAATAGAGGACAACTTTGAAAATACAGTTGGGGTGTGCAGCCAATCTGAGCAGCCCACGTGGAGGCAAACCAAGAGGGGAGTGCACAGACCAGCAATGGGAGCAGAGACACAAAGTCCCTTAGGAATCTTGATAGCAGACTTCTGACTGGGTGGGGTGTGGTGTCAGGGTGCAGTGCTTGGTACCTCATCTGAACTGGTTGGGGGATATCCACAAGGGGGCCTCACTGAAAGTTAAAGGCATAATGGGGTGGGGGTGGGGCACTAGACGGTTCCAGTCTTGACTTCAGGAAGAGCAATGGGGTCTTCTAGAAGATGCACCCCTCCGACACGCACGCTGAAGACTAAAAAGACATAAGTGGTGTTAGGTAAGTGGCTCCTAGGAGATGGATCCCTGAAAGAAAAGGGGAATCAGCCGATGGATTTTATCAGGGCCTGCCCACTATTTAACACATGGATACTCATCAACTCAGGCTGAGAACAATAATTAGACTTGCATGGGCTTTATTGGTTTTGTTTTGTTTTTCTCTTTTTTTTTCTTTCTCTTCTGGCATCTATCTATATAAGATAGGCAGGATAAACAATCCCAAGGAGACAGCAATAGGACCAAAGTTTCCGGAGGTGAAGTATGGGGGTATGGGGGAGGAGGAGGTGGAGGGAGGGGAGCAATAAGCCAATAACAACAGGGGCAGGGAATAGCAAGAGATCTAAAAATGGCCGTGAGGAAGCATTCCTGGTTGAGTTTGGTCAATAGAAATGTATCTGAGAGGAATTACTGAGAGGAGAACGATGACAGTGGGGCAGTAGGAAAGAAAAAGAAAAAGAAGAAATAACAAGGAAGTAAAAATTATATATATAGGCATCAATATAGATATACACCTAAATATATAAAGATAGGTGTATTTATAAGATAGAAACATAAAATATAAAGGTAAATACAAGTAAGCAAATGGACTTTGGGCCTCTATTTAATCTTACCTCAGTAGAGGAATGGTTTGTTCTATTAATGTGGCAATATGTGATACTCACCTTCCCAACAAGAGTACTGAAGACAAAATGGGTACATAAGCAAATGTGGTGAAGAAAGCTGATGGTGCCTGGCTATTAAAAGATATAGGTGTCTAGGGGTCTTAAGCAGGGAAGCAACAAAGCCCACATGGAAGAAGCATACCAGCCTATGTGATCATGAGGTGTCAACAGTACTAGGTATCAGAAGTTCAAAAACAAGCAACTAAATTGATGTGAAGGAGCATAAACAAAGTGGAAACCCCCAAACCACCTGCAAGATAAACACCAAAACAAAGACAGATAATGGTTCTTAGAATATCTACTCATTCAACCCAGCCTCCCAGGAATGGACTGGTAGGAATGGCTAACATTTGTAACCCTTCTAGCACTCCATTATTTGTACAACATAAAGACCATGTCTTCAGGAAAGGCATCACCTCAGCTGGGAACATTTTCTCTCTTGAAGGGAGGGGAATATTCCATGCCAGGTAGTAATACACTGAGGTCACCCTAATTGGGTGGACACTCCTACATTGATATTAAGTGAACTTCGGTGGAGATTTATGATCAAGAAGAGGTGCGGATATGTTTGTCTCCAAGAAAATTGTTTCAATGTTGTGAGTAGGTAGAGCAGGGGTGAGGGGCTTTACCCTTAACACTGCTTATATAAGCCCCAAGGGGAAAATCCACCCTGAATTATATGGTTAATCATGCATTATAACCAAGTTTCTTTTCAGCCCTTGGTGACCCAGACCCCATACAATAGACTGCCTCGATCTTAGATTTTGTCGTCTTGAAATAAAAAGTATACTACATAGGCTACATCAGAAAGATCTGACTCAGAAAAAAACACTAAATGAAATGGTCTTTACCCTAAACACATATGGTGCAGATTAAACTGAAAGCTGTAATGACCCAGTGAAAGAATAAGAGGAGTGCCACTGTCCTAAGATTGTGGATTTTAAAGTCATTGGACTTCAAGACAAATCTCTTGCTTTTGAGGCTACCCCAATAACACACATTCTATTACTATCATATATTTGCCACTTCTATCTATGTAGTAGGTTTCCAGAAAGTTTAAACCTGAATCTGATTGCACCTCAAAATTAATTCCCAATTTGAAGGAAATATAGATGACATGAAAATGTCAAATTATATCACAGGAATTCAATCAGCAAATTCCCATCTGAGGAACAGTCCATTGGAGGTCGGGGTGGGGGGTGAGGGGCTTCTGTTTTGTTTGTTTGTTTTCCCTTCAACAACAAAAATTTCAAAGTTGGAAATGATAGAAAGAAATTCTATGGATTAAAAGAAACTTGAAGGACATTTTTAAAAAAATAAAATTAATTCAGAGATACACATTTGAGTTATAAAGCTACATATATGTATATCTATAGATAGATAAGTAGATGATAGATAGATAGATAGATAGATAGATAGATAGATGATAGATAGATAGATAGATAGATAGATAGATAGATAGATAGATAGATAGATGAGAGATAGAGATAGACAGACAGATGGTAAAGAAGGTATCACAATGTAATCAAGGTAATGACTTAGGCAGGAGATGGAGGGGAGTAGTGAAAGGAGCAGGTGATATTGAGGGTTTCTGGGGTGCCTGAAAATGCATTGTCCCTTTCATGGGTGATTGTTTCAAGAGTGTTCACCAGAGAATAATTCTACTTGGATAAATGTGTTTCATGATAAATTGCTAATGAAATTTTAGCAATAAAAAAATGTGTTTTTAGAAACTTTTTTTTAAGTCCACATGGCAAAGAGTTGGCCAAGGCTAAACTTTTAACTAAATGCTACTTTTTTCTTGAGTTGATTCTGTGCATCTTTGGATAATTTGGACAGGCATCAATATTTTTGTCATTAGGTACTTAACAATCTCTATATCTTTCCATATCAGAGCTCCAAAAGTGTTTATACCTATCCTCTTGGACCTTAAAAAAAATCAGATTACCAAAATTTGGATTGAAATTTTCCCTGGAGAAGAAAATAAATGTCACAAGGTCCTTCATCTGAGTGGATGTCTCTTTGTGTGAACCCCCCATTCACTCCCTTGAGAAGAAGAGGAAAGGTGACTAAGAAGTGACCAGCTGCTGTACGTGGTGCTAATTTAATCAGTCTCTGTGTCCGGTCATTGTCAATAAGATACAGACATGACTTTAGAAAGCCTCTCTCCTATCTGGTTCCTCATTTACAAATTGCATCACAATCTGTGAAAAGTGAAGATAATCAGAGTGAGCTGGTGGCTGGAACTGGAAACCAGAGGGAAAATGACATTATTTCTAAATTCAGATCCACTTGATAAATTGCTTAACAACTCCTTTGTGTGCTGCATGAAAAAATGAACAAATAAACAATTTTTCCCCCGGCACTCACACACACAAACACACACACCTCTACATATCCATCTACAAATTTTTATTTTTTGTTGCTTTTAATCTCTGGAACTGAGAGAAAAGTAAAAATGAATGAGACATGGAACTGACCTGCAAGAGCCAACAAACGAGGATTTTCATAATAAAAGGTACAGTGAAGTAAGTGTCGATTTAAAACAATAGATATCATTTGGAAATGATTGAACTTTGGTTCAAATCTCTTGATTTTTGACATTGCTCCATAATGGACAACTTAAGATGACTATATATTTTCTATTTTCATACTATTTATTTTTGACATGTCTTAGCCCTGCAGACAGAGTTTAATCTTAATGAGAGTATTATTGTAATTTTTTCTTGTGTCCAATCCTCATTGTTTTCTTAGAGTGTTCAGTCAAAAAAATTTTTAATCAGTATAAATGAATATTCAATGTGTTTTAGTCTAAAAAGCTTTCACAAATGTCTGTATGCAAGTGTGTGGTGGTGGATGTGTATATGGGTGTGTGTGAGAGAGAGACAGAGACAGAAAGAGCGTATCCCATGGAAGTTATTCATATTATTTCTCAAGAAACTGATAATGCTGCCTCTTAGGTGGACCAGGGATATATATAACCTGCAGAAATACAAGTAGATTTTGAGCTACACTTAATTGTAAACCCTAATCTAAAAACATATTATGATGTGGCCCTGCTCTATACTTGCCCTCATGAAGTGATCAATGATTATGAGTGCTATAACAAAGTGTGGCGAAGAAATCACATTGTGTCCATCTATCAGAAGACATATCATCTGGGCTCTTAAAGGTTTGTCTTAAAAGAAGCAGCCATCTAAGCAAGACACCAGCTAAATCTGCCCAGAAGAAGTACACCAGCCATTGTGGTCAAATGATTAATAATAAAATCCATGATCAGAGCAGGGAGAGGGACTGTCTTAAAGTTTAAAATCTGAACACCAGATTTGTATAAGACTTTGGATGACAGTGAAAGCCCCAAATCCATTTGCAGATCCCCACTGAGATTAAGCCTCCACTGAATTCCCCCATTCCACTGACCAACGATGTGGCTAGTCTTGTCTTCAAACGGACTACATTGGAAAGTGGATTTCTGCAAAAATAGGTAAGTCAGAACTTAACATCTTACCTTGTTTCCCCATTTGGTCCATTTTTCACTTGTTCTAGTTTTCATTTTCTGTTTTCTTTTGGATTGAAATTATTCAGTGTTTTATTTTGTTATTTGTTGGGATTTTTTGTATATTTTTACATAAAATTCATCATAGGTAAATATATAGTGACAATAACTAGATCAATAGTTTCTTAGAATTATGACAAGAGAGTTTGGAGGAAAAGAGGAAGCTAATAATAACGAATACAAGAATGGGAAAAAATTCTAAAATTGATTATGGCACTTATATGCAACCCTTTTCATTATATTTACATTGAATGGTATGTGAATAAAATTGTTAAATAAAACAAAGCAACAGAAGTGGAAATTTATATTCACTTAGAGATATAATATACTCTTGATGATAACCATGACACTTAAAATAATTTTGAAGAGCATCAACAATTAGCAACTGCGGGAGGATATTTCAGACACAGAAAAAAATGTAAAGATCATGAGGAAAGAAAGCTTGGCACGTTCAAAAAAGGGTGGGGTATTGCTCTGGCGAGGGATAAAGATTGGTTAAGGAGGGAGTTGGGCTGGGCCAGTACATTATATAAGCCATTCTGTGGCTTAGAATCATGAGTTCCCAGTGAGAAGTTTGTTTTTTTATCTCTTCGACCACAGAAAGCTAGAGAGCCCTGCTGATGTAGTGGTTAGGTGTTGGGCTGCGATTCTCATGGTGGGCAGTTGTAAACCACCAGCATCTCTGAAGGAGAAAGAATAGGCTTTTTACTGCCATAAAAAGTTAGTCTCAGAACCCCACAGGGGTCACTCTGAGTCAGCATTGGCTGAATAGCAGTGAGTTTGGGTTTGACCACAGGCAGTCAATATTTAAGCAAAGCCGTGATATGATCAGAATTCTATTTCAGAATAGTAGTTTTCATTATAAAACAAAACAAGATAAAAAGCTTAATCTTCAGGCCATGATTTTATTTCCCCAGTGAGCATCAGTGTTTAAACACATAATCAGTTTTAAAAGCAACTTTGCACACTTTCTCCACAGAAACTCGGCAGTATGTGTTATCCTGACTCCACCACTCACTAGGTTTATGACCTTGAACAACACACATGCCTAGATACTTTAAATGCCCCCATCTGTGGCAGAGCTATTGTAATAGAACCTTCTTCAAGTATTGTTAAGCTTAAATGACACATGGTGAAGCCTTTGGGCCTGCATTTTTTGTACAATAATCTTCCAATAAAATAAGTTTTATGATTATGATTATCATTATTTTATAATAAGGAAAAAGAAATTGAAAAAAAAAAGACCAATTGATTTGCCCAAGGTAACCAAGTACAAAAAAAGTCGCATAGTTAAATTTGATCCTAAACCTTCAGCAGGATCTTTCTAAACACAAAGAAAATCATGCTACCAGCAAGAGAATAGGCAACTTCCAAACTGAGACAATGTTGAAATAAATTGCAATACACCCTAATCAAATGAAATTCTCCAAAGCAATTATGTTAATTTTTTAATATATTGTTTTTGGTGTTTTGGGGGGGGTTTTTTCCCTCCCCACTCCCCAATATATTGTTTTAATAAGAAAGATACAATATATTATTACATTGTTAAGATTGTACCCTAGTGCCTCTTTATTCAATAAAGATGAAAAATCAAGAATATATATTTGTAAAAAAAAAATGTATATATATATATTTAGAGGTTTCAGCAAGCTAGCTTTATTCCACAGGCATTAGGGACTCCATGCAAGTTTTTAAAATCAGTTGTTTTTTTCTCTTCAAGTTTTTTGCGCACTATAGAAAATTGAAAAGCAAACAGCAAAAAGAAAAGAGCAAAAAAGGCATCCAGAGTCATTTTGATGATTTGGTAGTTAGTTTTACATGTCTTTCTATAGCACGTGTATGTATATAAACAACTGAGCATATAATTTGAGGTGGTTTAGGTCACACAATATGGATTGATGCATTTTCCACACATCATGAATATTTACCAGTTCGAAGTCCCAAAGCCATGAGTATTTTGACAAGCAAGAATACAAAATGCTGACTCAATCAGAAAGAGAAATAAAAATATATGCTGGGAAGGAGAAAAAAATTCATAAAAGAAAAAACTGGTTAACAGGCCTCCAGATAAGGCTATGGGCAGAGTTACAATTAAAATACTGCCTTCCCTTCATGTTCAATTTAAAATGAATCAGAAAGCAAGAGGACGCTTAGTATAATGCTTTTAAGAGAATTATCAGATTTTAAACTATGAAAATATTACTAAAGTGTTTCCCCTGAATTTAATGTATTTCTATAGTACAGCCAAGAGAATACATACATCAAGGATCACTGTAAATCATGAAATTGTGAGAATGTTTCCTTCTAACTACTGTGTTCACTAATTTATATTTTTCACAGGCCCATATTGAACACACTCTAGTTTCAAATATCTTTTTAAAACTTTAACTGCTACCCCACCAAAAAAATCTTTGTTATCACATGTCTATCATGGTTCTGACACCTGGTCTACCTTTCTAAAGTGGCATGTGCTGACCATGGTCTTCAAAGGCCTTGGCAGAACATGTGACCCTCATCTTAAGGTGATAATGTTACTGGCCACTAATGTTTGTTACAAAGGGCCAGTTTTTTTGTTTGTTTGTTTGTTTGTTTTGCTTTATATATTTTTCAAAGTATTTAAATCATTTTATTGGGGGCTTGTACAACTCTTATTACAATCCATACATACATCCTTTGGGTCAAGGATATTTGTACATTTGTTGCCAGCATCATTTTCAAAACATTTTCTTTCTACTTGAGCCCTTGGTAACAGCTTCTCATTTCTTTCTTTTTTTTTTTTTAATTAGGGGCTCATACGACTCTTATCACAATCCATACATACATCAATTGTGTAAAGCACATTTGTAGATTCATTGCCCTCTTCATTCTCAAAATATTTGCTCTCCACTTAAGCCCCTGGCATCAGGTCCTCATTTTTCCCCTCCCTCATGAGCCCTTGATAATTTACAAATTATTATTTTGCCATATCTTGCCCTGTCTGACGTCTCCCATCACCCACTTTTCTGTTGTCCGTCCCCCAGGGAGGAGGTCACATGTAGATCCTTGTAATCGGTCCCTCTTTCCACCCACTCTCCCTCTACACTCCCAGTATCGCCACTCACACCACTGGTCCTGAAGGGATCATCCGCCTTGGATTCCCTGTGTTTCCAGTTCCTATCTGTACCAGTGTACATCCTCTGGTCTAGCCAGACTTTCAAGGTAGAATTGGGATCATGATAGTGCGAGGGGGGGAAGGAAGCATTTAGGAACTAGAGGAAAGTTGTATTTTTCATTGTTGCTACATCGCGCCCTGACTGGCTCGTCTCCTCCCTTAGACCTCTCTGCAAGGGGATCTCCAGTGGCAAAGAGTCAGTTTTAATCACATCAAAGCTTAATATTTTACGATCCTTGGTGTGGACTATGTTGAAGGGCAGAAAAGAAATAAATTAATCTATGTTCTCAATATCTTTAGTTTTTCTTCCCCAAGCCTACAAGACCTTGAGATTTGAATAATTTTCTTTAACTTTCTCAGAAAAGTTCATCATAATGTCCTTTTCTAAAATTTGTGGGTTTTACTCTAGTGTTTTGACAAGACTTTCTACTCCCATAAAGAGCTTCAGTCACAAGAAGCCATGGAGGTAGGTATACCCTGATCGCTATGAATCAGAATTGACTCGAAGTCAGTAAATTTCAGTTTGAGAAACTGTTCTGAGGCCCTCTTGATTACTAATTCATTTCCCCCTATTAATTTTAAGCAATTTGAGCTCCTCAATATATACTGTAATTATTATTATGTCATAAGAGGTCAGCTACAGTTGGAGCCTATATTGGTGAAATGATGTTTCTGTAAGAATGAACATTAAAATCTAGATATTGATAGATTATTTCATGTACAGGAGCAGGGAATTATTAAAAGTGATTCGTCTTTCCAAAGTCTCACTCTCACCAAATGACCTTTTCCTGCATGGGTCTGATAAGAAGGTGAGGGATTCATCTGCTGGTAGCTGTGACTAAGATTCACTCGAGAGCCATCCTGCTGTGTATACAATGAGCCCTCTGAGAAGCAGATGAGGGATTTCACGATCAGCAAGAGCCAGGAGTGGAGTAGGTCCTCTGGACCCTGAGATCTCTGCACAGTAAAATTCCTGATCCCAAAGACGTGTCAATTCAGAAGAGTAACAGTCGCAGAACCAAAAGCCAGGGCTTGAAGCATAATTGTGGATTTTCCAGCCTATGGAGCAATGTAAGTTGAGTGCTGCCCCCCTGGACTAGTCTTTCTTAATAATAATACTTTTCCAACTTTCACACACAGATGCGGAAACTGAATACGTCATGCGTTGAGTCACACACTTTCATTCTGAAGGTGACATCTTTTCTCTGGAACACATTGAAGAGGTCTTGTTTCCCGTGCAACAAATAGGTCACTTGATTTCTTTAATGTTGCTTCCATGAACATTCATTGAGGGCCCAAGTAAAATGAAATGCTTGCCCACGTCTGTCTCTTCACTGCTTATCATGATGCTATCGATTGGTCCAGTTGAAGTAATTCGTGTTTACCTTACATTGAGTTGCAACTGAAGTCTATCAACATTCTTTGGTATATGACTCAAGTTCTCTTTAATATTAGCAAGCAAAGTTGTGTCATCTGCATATTTCAAGTTGTTACTGAACGTTCCTACAATCCTGATGCCACTTGCATCTGTAAAATTGCCCTGGTCCCAATAACAGTGTCTAATTGCTCCTATTGAGTTTTTTGGTGTCAAAAATTAGAAATGTCATAGGTGTCGTGTAAAAGAAAAGCTATATAATAGAATGAGGAAACTAGAATGGAGAGAAGCGAGACAACATGGAAGGATGTAAAGATCACAGTGGTCTTGGGAATTGGTGTCCATTGACAGTAATGTACAACTAACAATGGTAGATTTTCCTGCCACTGGCATCTGTAAAATTGCCCAGGATCCAGGTACATTGTCTAATTCCTCCTATTGTATTTTGGTTTCTACTTTTCCTACGAGGCCTGCCTCTGAGGTGATGAATCCCATTTCCCATAGCCCAATAACAAAACCTCCAATACTGAGGGTAAGTTGAATAGTTTTCTATTCCTTGCCAGCAAAATATATTATATAAAATATCCATGAAAAGCCAAAAAGCAAATAAATCAGGAAGGAAATGTAAAATAAACTACAAGTACTGTCGAGCCCGCTGTAACTCACAGAGACTTTACATACAACAGAAAAAAACACTATCTGGTCCTGTGCCATTCTCACAACGGTTGCCATATTTGAACCCATTGGAGCAGCACAGTGGCAGTCCACCTTGGTGATGGATTTGACCATCAACTGTACCAAGAATGATATCCTTTCCCATAACGAATCTCTCTGGTAACATGTACAAAATACTTGAGACAAATGTCGCCATCCTTGCTTCTAAGGAGCATTCCAGCTGTACTTCATCCGAGACAGATTTATTTGTTCCCTACGTAGATCATGGTGCTCTTAATGTTATCTACCAGCACTGCGATTCAAATACATGGCCGACTCTTTAGTCTTTCTTATTCAATGTCCATGTTTCACTTGTGTGTTAGTCAGGGTACTTCAGAGAAACAAATCCACAGAAACTCATATGTATAAGAGAGTTTTTATAAAGATTAAGTGCCCATCAAGAAAACATTCCAACCCAGTGCTTCCCAAGCCCACAAGTCCAACATTAACCCATATGTCCGACACCAATCCACAAAGTCCTCCTCCATCTCACAAAACACACGCAATGATGCTGACTGCAGGAGGAAAGCCAAATCAGTGAGCATGTAAGCATCTTAGTGCTGGCAGGGGTCTCCACATGGCTGCTCCTGCACCCAGGGCTGCATCGGGTAGGTCCATGTGGCTTCTCCTCAGGGATATCTCACAGGAAGTGAGCCATGCAAGCTGAAGCAGCTGCACCCTGGTCCAACCATCTCAAAGCAAGAGACCCGAGAACTCCAAAGGTGAGGCTCACCAAGCCATGTATCTTACCACCCTTCAATTAACCCCACGTGTTTATCGGCCAGGTTGGCACAATAAACTTTAACTATATCAATCCACCCATTGCCAACTTTGCACCTGTACATAATTCTTTAGCCCCATAATTGCAATTAAGTAACACCTACACCTTAATCCTGTGAATATGTTCCCCCACCTATGACAGTTTGTAAGGCAACCACTTCATGCTGTTATCCCCCCAATTTGGGGTATCCAATTTAACTTGCATATGAATCAATTGAAAATACCATGTCTTGGGTCAGGTGCACCCTAGTCTTCAAAATAATATCTTTGCTTTGTAACACTTTAAAGAGGTCTTGTGCAGCAGATTGACCCAATAGAATGTGTTATCTGATATCTTGAATGTGGCTGCCAAGAGCATTGATTGTAGATCCAAGCAAGATGAAATTCTTGACAACATCAATATTTTCTGCATTTATCATGATGTTACCTATTGGTCCAGTTGTGAAGATTTTGGTCTTCTTGACATTGAATTATAATCCATAATGAAGGCTGCAGTCCTTGATCTTTATCATTAATTGCTTCAAGTACTCCTCAGTTTTAGCAAGCAGAGTTATGTCATCTGCATAGTACCGGTTGTTAATTCAATCTCGGTGTCACATTCTTCACATAGTCCAGTTTCTCTGATTATTTGTTCAGCATACAGATTAAATAAGTGTGGTAAGAGGTTACAGTCATTGTTGATTGACACATCTTTCCTGATTTTAAACCATGTGGTATTCTCTTGTTCTATTTTAACAACTGCAAATTGATCCATGTACAGTTTCCAAATGAACACAAGGACGTGTTCTAAAATTATCATTCTTCTCAGGACTATCAATAGTTTGTTGTGTTCCACACAATTGAATGCTTTTGCACAGTCAATAAGAAATGAGTAAGCATCTTTCTAGTGTTCTCTGCTTTCAGCCAAGATCGACCTCCCATAAGAAATGATATCCCTTGTTTAACGTCTTCTGATCTAGCCTGAGTTTCTGACAACACCCCCATCAACTTACTGCTGTTGTTAAATAATCATCAGCAAAATTTTACTTGCAAGTGATATCAATGATACTGCTCTATAATTTGAACATTCTGTTGGGTACAAATATTGATCTTTTTCAGTCACCTTGGCATAGACAAGTGAATACTTCCTGTGTTTCACCAGTTTCTTGAACCATTTCAGTTGGTGTTCCATCAATTCCCGGAGCTTTGTTTTTGGCTGAAGCCTTCAGGGCAGCTGGAACTTCTTCCTACCCTCCATATGCTATCTCCTCCTATGCCGCCTTATATGCTACCTCCTGAAATGGTTGAATGTCAACTCGTTCTTTTTGGTACAGTGACTTCATGTATTTTTTTCCATCTTCTTTTGATGCTTCCTATCTCATTCAATATTTTGCACATAGAATTTTTCACCATTGAAACTTGAGGCTTGAACTTTTTTTCATCAGTTCTTTCAGTTTGCGATAGGCTGACAGTGTTCTTCCTTTTGCTTTTCTAACTCTAGGTTAGAAAACTTTGCACATATCATTACACTATTTTACTTTGTTTTCTGGAGCTGAAATGAAACTACAGTAATAGACATCCAAACATAGCTATAGCAGATCCCAATACTGGCTTATAATTGCTCATCCTTTTCCCTTCTCACTGGACATCGAGAGGATCGCGTTCTACTTTCCACATGCCAAAAGTTCCGCTTCAATGTCTGTTTGCAACCTGGCAGCCCTGTGTTGCCATTTGAGGACTCTAGCCTCGGCTCCAGCTGGGAAATCCCACTACCTACCTTGCCTCAAATTCAATCTCTCCGAATTTCAGAATCATTTCCCCACCAATAGTTATCATGTCAATGAACGCCTCCAGAATCAGGGTTCTAAGCTCGGAGGATAAGGTATGACAATAGCCATCAACCTATGACATGCAGCTCAAGGATTGCTCTCATAAGCCTTTTTTAGAGATTTACTAAAAAATGAGATTAAGATGTCCAAAATAGCTGAAGAGACATCAAAAATAAACCATTTTCAAACATTTATCATATGCTTATATGCATAATTTGAACTAACATAAAAGAGAGATAGTTCTCTTTGCTTCTCATTAGTCCGAATATATATAATGTAGCTATATACTACCACTTATCTGTCAGTTTGTTGTACTGTAGGATTTGTGTTTGGATATAATGCTACAAGTTATGTCACAGGTATTTCAAATGCCAGCAGGGTCACCCTAAGGGAATGGGTTGTAGGGGGCCTTCCAGACTAAGAACAGACTATGAAAAGGGAATCAGCTGCCCACTTCAGAAAACATAGCCAATGAAAACCTTATGCATAGCATAGAAGCATTGTCAGATACTGAAGGTCTAATGAATGGAAGCAGAATATGGGGCAGTCAGATTGGGATACACTCCAAATGTGACTGAGGAGAAGCTCCTTTCTCAAAGTAGAGTCCAGCGTGGTGATGTGAATGGAGTAAGTTCTGTGGGAGTGAAGCCTTCAGGATCTTCATTTATAAAGGGGCACAATTCCAGATGAGGAGAAACAGCTACAAAAATCTATTACTAATCGGAATTTGGAATACATATCATAAGAATCTAAGAAAATCTCAGGTTGTCTGAAGTGAAATGAAACTTTAAAAGATAGATGTCCTAGGCATTCATGAACTGAAATGGAGTGGCACTGGCCATTTTGAATCAGAAATCATATGTTTTACTGTGCTGAGAATGACACAATCAAGAGGAATGGGATTGTATTCATCATCAAAATCAATCTTGAAGCACAATGCTTTCTGTGATAGGGTTATAACTATATGCCTTCAAGGAAATACAATCAATACAACTATTATTCAAATCTATACACCAATCACAAAAGCTAGTAATACATTGAAGAATTCGACAATGTCTTCAGTGTGAAATTGATCAAACATGAAATCAAAATGGACTGATACTTAATGACAATTGGAATGCAGAAGTTGGAAAGAAAAAGGAAGGTGGAGTAGTTAGAAAATGTGTATTGGTGATAGAAAAGAAGCTGGAGATCGCATGGTAGAATTTTGCAAGACCAACTACTTGTTGACAACGAACACCTTTTCCAACAACACGAAAGTACGTGTGTTCTTCTCCAGATGGAATACACAGAAACCACATTGACCACAGCTGTGGAAGAGATGATTGAGAAGGTCAATATCAGCATCTAAAACCAGGCCAGAGGCTGTCTGTGAAACACACCATCAATTGCTCATCCATGAGGTCAGGTTGAAGCTGAAGAATATAAAACAAGTCCCTAAGAGCCAAAATACAGGCTTAAGTCTACATCACCTGAATGCTGAGAATATCTCCAGAACAGATTTGAGGCAGTGAACACTAATATCAGAAGACTTCCTGTGCTGTGGGAAGATATCAAGAACATCCTTGAGGAAAAAAAGCAAAAGGTCAGTAAGGATCAGGGGAAAAATAGAAAAAAATCAAAGTGCCTTTCAGAAGAGACTCTGAGCATTGCTCTTAGAGTAACTAAAGCAAATTTTCAATCAGGTCACGGTCTGATGGTGCCTCCTTCGGGATATGGCCTTCTTATAAGAAGAAACTGGGAGCTTCCCTCTCTATGTCTGTCCCTCTGCCTTCCTGCCTGCTGGAACTTTCTGCCTCCAGGGGTGGCCCAATATGGGTCACCTGACCCTAAGAGCTGTCAGCATCCTGCCATGTTGCCACTGACCTGGGGTCCACTCAACTCACACACACTAGTCTGTGGCCTTCCCTGCTTCAACTTTCTGCATCACCGGCCTGTAGCTGTCCGAGTCTGAAGAGGGATCTGGCTTTCATTGGACTGGTGGACTTGACTTGGACTGGGCTGAGATGTTTTCTTTTGATATGAGCTCTTTACTATAGATAGGAGAGTATTACTAGATTTCGTTCTCTAGATAACCTGGCCTGACACATTATGGTACCAGTTGAGTACGAGGCTAGAGAAACAAATCGTGACATGGACAGTGCAGACTTGTCTGACCTCTGCCTTGTGGTGATGGGGTGGAGCTGGACTTTCCCTCTCCTTCTGGTAGCTAAAAGAGGTCAGATATGGCCAGGTGGCTTACTCGGTTGGTTTCTGAAAAGGGCGTAGGAAGTGAAATGTTGATTCTTAGAAGCAGTCTTTAGGTACGTTATACTTACCTGAAATGGTGAAAACGAATAGAATGGGTCTAGGGTTGAAGCTCAGTGGGGAAAAATTCCTCTTAGACTTTTCTGAGGCAAAAGCCATGCTTAGTTTTTAAAAAAAAAAAAAGCCATACTGCTTATTATCCCCAAAAGACAAATAAATCTGTCCTGGAGGAAGTACAGCCAGAATGCTCCTTAGAGACAACGCTGCCGAGACTTTGTCTGACTTACTTTGAACCTGTTGCTAAGAGAGACCAGGTCCGAGAGAAGACATCGTAAAGGAGAGGGGCAGTGACAGAGAGGAAGGGCCTCGGTGAGATGAAGAGACACAGAGAGTACAGCAATGGGCTCACACACCAGAGCAATTGTGAAGATGGCGCAGGTATGCTTCATTCTGCTGTGCATAGGGTCACAACTTCCTCAACGACACTAGCAACAACCTACACATCTGCAAGACAAAAAGTAAATGCGCTGTCATCAAGTCTAAGCCAACCCCTAGCAATCCTGTAAGACAGAGGCGAGCTGCTCTTTGGGGTTTCTGAGACTCGGGTTTCTTGATGGGAGCAGACAACCTGCTTTTTCTCCTATGGAAAAGCTGATGGGCTTTAAGCAGCAACTTTGCAATTAGCAGTCCAATGCTATCCCACACTGACACCCCAGAAGAGGAAGTTGGTATTAGACTCAATTATAAATTCCTGAAGATTCTATGCTATTAGTATCCTTAGAATTGGGGCTTTAAAATTTTTTTTGTATCTTAACTACTACTCCATCATTCTCTCATACTGAAACACTTCAGCAGTCCCCTAATTGGTCTCTCTGCTCCCAGGAAATTCTCATTCTATCCAACTCTCTAGCCCCAAACAAACAACTATAAAATAAAAAGATGTGCAGTACTCTGTAAGGCAAAGATGCATCAGAAAAACACAACAAAATTAAAAGAATGAAAAGAGTGGCAAATTTATGAAATGAAACAGAATTCAAGGTGGAAATCATTAAATCAGACATAAACATCACTTAGATTGACTAAATGATGCAATTTCTAAGAGAAGAATGTTTATACTGCGGTGAAATTCCTTTAGAAGGCTCTCCTCCCTCCCTCCCTGTGGAGAGGATTTTTCCTTATCATCTTGCTCCTATTATAACTCTTTCTCACTGTGTTGCCATTGTCTCCCGGAGTATTTTACTTGCTGCTCTGTAAAATCTTTGAAAAGAATGACCAATTCTTATCTATTGATCTCCAGTGCTTGATAGATGTTGAATGGATGAATGAAACGAAGGCCTGAATCTTTTTCACTAAATAGCATTACATTAAAATATATAAAGTAAAATTTGTTAGAAACAAAAATAGAAATGACAGTTACACAATCATGAGCTATTTTAACACACTACTATCAATCTATGACAAATCAATTCAATAAAGAATAAATAAGGGCATAGAAGTATTGAACTATCTAACAAAATTACGTTGATTTACCCTGAACTTTGCAACCGCCAAACAGAAAACAATTTCTATAAGTCAAACACTGACAAAATTAATCATGACTAGACCACAAAGGGAGCTTCAAATAACCAACCAAAACACAAGTCATATAGAAGAAGTTCATAAGGAAAAATATTTTACAAAAAGTAAAAAAGAAATAAAAGAAGTTTTTAAATATCCAACAACTTGGAATGTAAATTGTTTCCCTAAATAATTTAAAATGCAGTGCTCAAATGAATGCTTAAATTTTTAAGAAAAAATATAAGTCATCATAAAGGAAAGTCAATAAATATTAATAAATAAAACTTTTTAAATTAACCAAATTAAAAATGCTGCAATAAAATTAAAAGCAAAATAAATAAATAAATAAAATTAAAAGCTAAACAATAAGCTTTAAAACAGTTTTCCATTAGTGTACTAATAAGAAATATTTCTCTTTTTTTTTTTTAGTTTTTTTTTTTAAACATTTTATTAGGGGCTCATACAACTGTTATCGCAATCCATACACACATCAATTGTGTAAAGCACATTTGTACATCATTCTCAAAACATTTTCTCTCCACTTAAACCCCCGACATTAGGTCCTCATTTTTCCCCTCCCTTCCCGCTCCCCCCTCCCTCATGAGACCTTGATAGTTTATAAATTGGTATTTTGTCATATCTTGCCCTGCCCGACGTCTCCCTTCATCCACTTTTCGGTTGTCTGTCTCCAAGGGAGGAAGTCACACACAGTTCCTTGTGATCGGTTCCCTCTTTATCTATTTTCCAGAAACATAAAACATCCTTGTAATAAAGAATTCTGATGAGTCAGCAAGAAACTGAGGTAGTTAGTTTATTGTGCCAACCTGGCCAATAAACACATGTGGGGTTAGTTGAAGGGTGGAGGGATAAATAGCTCAGTGAGCCTCGCCTTTGGAGTTCTCGGGTCTCTTGCTTTGTGATGGTCGGACCAGGGTACAGCTGCCTTAGCCAATTCCCTGCTTTAGCTAGTAAGGCTAACTTCCTGCAAGACATCCCTGAGGAGAAGCCACATGGACCTACCCTGATGCGGCCCTGGGTGCTGGAGCAGCTGTGTGGAGACCTCTGCCAGTGCTGAGATGCTTACGCATTCACTGACTCAGCTTTCCTCCTGCAGTTGGCATCATTGCATCTGTTTTGTGATTTGTGAGATGGAGGAGGACTGTGTGGATTGGTGTTGGACATATGGGTTAATGGGTTAATGTTGGACTTGTGGGCTTGGGCAGCACTGGGTTGGGATGTTTTCCTGATGCGCACTTAACCTTTATATGAAACTCTCTCTTATACATGAGTTTCTGTGGATTTGTTTCTCTAAAGTACCCAGACTAATGCATTAATAAATTAAACTTTTTAAGTTAACCAAATAAAAATGCTGCAATTAAATTAAAAGTTAAACAATAAGCTCTAAAGCAGTTTTCCATTAATGTACTAATAAGAAATATTTCTTATTGAAAAAAAGACCTATTTTCCAGAAACATAAAACATCCTTATACTAAAGAATTCTGATGAGTCAGTAAGAAATGTACTAATTACACGATTTTAATGGTAAATAATATTAACAAATACTTCAATCATGATAAAATAGAAAAGGGAAAAATAAGAAAATAAGCCAGTTGCCTGTGAGATGTTTTTGACTCATCACAATGCCATGTGCATCCAAACGGAACTATGCTCCAGGGGTTTTCAGAGGTTATGACCTTGAGGAAGTAAACAGCCAGGACTTCCTGTTGAGATTCCTCTGAGTGGATTGGAACCACTAAACTTTCAGTTAATACTTGAGCACTTCCTTCACTCACCTATAGACTGATAGGTCTAAAAAAAAACCACAAAAAAATAAAAAAATTAAAAAGAAACACTGCCACCAAGTTGATACTGACTGAAGGGGGTTATTAAATATTTAAACAATTTAATATCAATGGAAAAAAATTGTAATTTAAAGTGAGATACATTTTGCCTATCAGGTAAGCAAAATATCTTGGTTTTATTTTTGCTTTTTTTCTTAAATATTTGCTTTCTATGCTGTAAAACAATAATTACACACTGTAGCACTTGGTTAAGGCCGTGTTAATATATTTATCCTTTATGAAGAGCAATTTGGAAACTTCCAACAAGGTTCTTATAATGGTTCATATTATTTGAAGCAATACTTTCTTTCCAGAGATCCAGCTTAAGGAAATAATCCTATGTGTATCCTCAAATTTGTGTTTATAGACATATTTTCACAGTATTATTTATACAGAAAAGAATAAGAAAGCCATGGCTTACAACAGAGAAAAGGTAAACTAAAATGTATTCCGACGATACAATATGATGAAACCATAAATATTACGTTTAGAAAAATGTTAATGCCATGGAAATATTTGTGATTGTTTCAGTTAGATGGTTATATAACAAACTACCTTTCGAAAAATAACTCTAGCTTGACAATGATACCATGACCTTCACATGATTTACTGAGCTGGAAGGTCCAAACATGGGTACAGCTATTAATTCTTCTCCTCAGGAACCAATCTGTATGGTTGCTTGAACATCCTGAGAGAATCTGGGGAGAATGTGCTCTGTTCAAGAAGAACTATTCCACGTAGCAATAATAAAAATTGCAGTTTTCTTAAGGCACGGTCTCAGAAGTTATACAGTGTACTCCCTCCCACTGCATTCTCTGGTCAAAATAAGTCCCAAAGCCAGCCCAGATTCATACAAGAAGTGGGAAAGAATGTATGGCTATTTTAGCCCAGCACTGTAATACAATATGAAATGAACAGAAAAGAACATGTATTATGGATGTATACAAAGGGCCCTACCAATGAACTAACTCAACGTCATCGAGTCATTCCTGGCTCATAGCGATCCTGTAGGGCAGATTCCATCAGAACGGCCCTGTGGGTTTCCAAGATGGTAACGCTTCATGGAAGTAGAAAGCCACTTCTTTGTTCCGAGGAGCCCTGGTGGTTTTCAAATGCGGACCCGGTGGTTAGCAAACAGTCCGACTCTTAGGCCACGATGCCACCAAGGCTCCAACCAAGGCCACCAGGAGTGCAAACCATTTACACGGGAATGGAAATCTAAAGGTTGGCATTCACGAAGTGAAATCAGTCAATCAATAAAGGACAAATATTGTGTGAGGTCACTGTTAATAAAAGACAAAAATTTTCATACCAAACAAAACATACTCTGATGGTTATGTGGGCAGGTGTTAGAGACACAAGGGAGGAAATGTCAAGCAGTGACGGGTCAATGGCATGAAGGAGAGAAAAATAAAAGGTGAGGCAGGGAAAGCTATTGGGAGACTTGATTAGTAGTTTAAGTTGTTGAATACAAAATTTATTATCTGAAACGTAAATCCCATCTAGTTCACAATATTTTTAAAGGTTTACATAGGAATTCAGTGTGTTTCACGAGTGAAAGTAGAATTATTATCCAGAAAATTTGAGAAAGTAACTGGCATATTTCCATAGAGAATCCATTCCCGAGGTAGAAACACTCTCTCTCCTTCTCCTCAAGAAAGAGTATTCTCAGTAAAGCACTCGTGTTTTCACAGCATAAAAATAAACAAACTAATTTTTAATATAATAAAAAGAAAGTTACCCAATGGAGGTGGTGATAAATAATGTAAAGGAGGAGGGGAGAGGATTGGCACACAGCTTGATTCTGTGTGTGCCTAGCAGTGCATTGTCAAAAAGTTAGTCCTGTCATTTTTCCATTTCAGCATTTCATACCTTGCTTTTGAAACAAGGATTATTTGAAGGTGGTAAATTACAAAAATCATTTAAATTTTAATACGTTTTACTTGAAATGTGTTATTTAATTTTAACAAAAAAGAAAAATGAAAGTTGTCCTTCAAACTCACTGCAGAAGATAAAGCTGGCCATCAGCTTCTGCTAAGAGTACAGCCAGGACGTTAGATTCTGCAAGCATCTGGTCGTTATGCGTCAACGTCTACTGGACAGGAGCTAATAGCATCTAGATGCCAGTAAGTGTTGCTACTATTTCCAGTTCATAAACGCATGAGTTTGTTCCAGATAAAACATGTATCAATATGTCTCTGTGATCAGATGACTTCAGACAAGAACTCTCAGTAACACATTTGTCTAAGTCTCATTAGGGTGTCTTCAAAGGATAACCAGTAAAATAATGTCTTCTGAGATGTTCTGCTTGGACAAAAGTGAGGTGAAAGAATATCTTGGTGTAATTCAAGGCAGAGAATCAGCTCAGAAGTTTATGGTGGTTACTTTTGGGGTTCCAAAGTTGTAATCTCGATAACACTGAGGACAATTACTGGGGCTTGTTATGAAGATGTTTGAAGAAAATTGCAACTCTGAATCTTATCACACAGTTAGTATGATAAGATTCAGAGAGCTGTACCAAGGAGTGTGCCTTAACAATGCACCTGCACATTCTTTGAGCATAGCAAGAGCTGTCCTACAAGAATTTTGTTGGAAAATCATATCATTGTGTGCTCACCTTCCTGATCTGACTGCTGAAGACAAATGGGTGCATAAGCAAATGTGGTGAAGAAAGCTGATGGTGCCCAGCTAAAAAAGGTACAGCATCTGGGGTCTGAAAGACTTGAAGATAGACAAGAAGCTTTCTAGCTCAAAAGCAACAAAGCCAACATGGAAGAAGAACACCAGCCTGTGTGATCACCAGGTGTCAAAAGGATCAGGTATCAGGCATTAAAGAACAAAAAATATCATTGTGAATGAGGGGAAGTGCAGATTGGAGACACAAAGCCCATCTGTAGACAACTGGACATCCTCTAACAGAATGGTCGTGGGAAGGAGACAGGCCAGTCAGTGTTCAATGTAGCAATAATGAGACATACAACTTTCCTCTAGTTCCTAAGTGCTTACTACTCCCTCCCCAACACACACACTATCATGATCCCAATTCGACCTTACAAATCTGGCTAGACCAGAGGATGTACACTGGTACAGATAGGAACTGGAAACACAGGGAATCCAGGGTAGATAATCCCTTCAGGACCAGTGGTGAGAGTGGCGATACCAGGAGGGTGGAGGGAAGGTGGGGTAGAAAGGAGGAACCGATTACAAGGATCTACATATAACCTCCTCCCGGGGGAGTGGGCAACAGAAAAGGGGGTGAAGGGAGACGTCGGAGGGTCCATGAGGGAGGGGGGTGCGGGGAGGGCAGTGGAAAACTGAGGAGCTGATACTAAGGGCTCAAGTAGAAAGCAAATGTTTTAAGAATGATGAGGACAACAATGGTACAAATGTGCTTGACACACAATGGATGGATATATGAATTGTGATAAGAGTTGTATGAGCCCTGAATAAAGTGATTTTTTAAAAGAATTTTGTTGGAAAACCTTACCCCATTCACCCTACAACAATCACCTTGCCCGTTCAGACTTCTGCTATCTCCAAAATCTCAACGCGTACTGGAAATGAACATGAATTAAGTCTCTTGAGGAAGCTAAAACTGAGGTTTTGAGAAACTGTGAAATTCTTTCGGAAACAGACATGGAAAGGCCCATTGCCTTCATAATTGTATAGATGGAGGATATATCAAGAACCACAGCTTCACACTTTGATATTCTGTTTAATGGGGGTTTCTATGATTTTGGGTTTTTTTGTTTGTTTGTTTTTTTAAGGTTTTTTTTTTAACATTTTATTAGGGGCTCATACAACTGTTATCCCAATCCATACACACATCAATTGTGTAAAGCGCATTTGTACATCGTTTCTCAAAACATTTTCTCTCCATTTAAACGTCGGACAGGGCAAGATATGACAAAATACCCATTTATAAACTATCAAGGGCTCACGCGGGAGGGGGGAGCGGGGAGGGAGGGGAAAAATGAGGACCTAATGTCGGGGGTCTATGCTTTTGTAACAATAATTTTTTACTTACCCTCCATGTTAGACTGGGTTCTCTAGAGAAGCAAAACCAGTTAACTCTGGAATGTCTGTGTATATAAAGAGAGATTTATATCAAGAAACGGCTCACACAGTCATAGAAATGGGTAAGTCCGGACTGATTCAAGTTTATGGGACAAATAAGCTAGACTTCTGACTCATGTCGCTGCAGGGGTGATGAAAGGGAAACTTGAAAATGAAGCAGGAAGACCAGGCTGGTATGTGCAGAACTGAATGAATTCAAGTTCCATAGCCCACTGATGGCTCCTGGAATTGGCAAGCAATATAAGAGGAAATTGATGGACCCGATTCAGATACAGAACCAGCAGTAGAAGTGTGCTTACTTCCACACGGTGTCAATTTGTACTAAGAGTAGGCCACACCGGAATGAAACCTCCCTCAGTCGTGTGGCAGCTGTGACCAGATTAAGGGGGAGAGACCCAATCCTATTCTTCCCATAACTACTTGGACGCTTCACAGAAGAACCCCTCATGGAGGTGACCTCAGTGAGATTACATCCTGGGAGAATGCTGACCCACCCCGGTTGACATAAAACCCATAACACCCTCATATACCAATTTAAACTCAACTATAACATGCGATAAGGAAGGCCGGAGGCACTGTCAGAAAAGCATTGGCTTGCTAGCCACAAGGTCGGCAGTTCAAACCTGCCACCACTCAGTTGAGGAAGATGAGGTCGTTTGCTTTAGTGAAGATTTACAAAGCCACAAAAACCCTATGTAGGGTTGCTATGAGTCAGAATTGATTAGATGGAAGTATATTTGGGTTTTATAACATGTAATCTATGAATAATATAAAAACATAAATTTATGTTTTACATGAGGAAGGAAAAGGAAGACAAAATGTTAGCAGGAATTATCGGTAGTTTGTAAAAGAGATGTGATTATAATTTCTTCTTTAACTTTTCTGTTTGGGTCTCATATAAAAACACTTAAGCAATATCCTGTTGAAGGCATTAAAGGAAATTGAATCTGATGTAGAAGAAACCAACATAAAAATGAAAAGAAAATATAGATATATCACCTGTGGAATTCGTGTCTTAACTACAGAATATTAAGACATTGAATCATCAAACAGTTTGTAGCAGAATTTTGATGGTATTCAATAAAGGAGAACAGATTTCAACCTTCATTATACATACATTACATATTGAACATTCTCTGCCCACAAAAGGAAAAACAAATGAAGTAAACATTCCTGTACCTGTGCATAGATCTAGACCCAGATAAAATAAATATAACAGAAGGTTTGAGAGGACTAATAAAAATGAAAAAACGTTTAGCTTATGTATTATAATGAAACCTAAAAGTTAGATCAAAATCAAACTTTGCTGCTGCTTCTTCTAACCCTGTGATTTTTATAAAGTTAAACAGGGTCATTTTTTGTGTGTCTTGCTTGTTTTGGTTTTTTTTTGTTTTTTTTTTGTTTGTTTTTTTAATTTGAAGACTTAATATTATGTGAAGTAAACTACAATTTCAATGCAGTCCATATCAAAATACCAACAGCATTTTTTCCAAAAATATAAAACACTAATTCTTGACTTTATATGGAAAGGCAAGAGACCTCAAATAGTCAAAGCAATTTTGAAGAAGACCATAGGAGGAAGTTTACACTTCTTGATTAAAAATGTAAGATAAAGTTATGATAATCAACTCAGTCTGATACTGATTTGGTGATAAACACGTGTTGTTGTTGCTAGGTGATGTCCAGTTGGTTCCAACTCATAGTGACCTAGATAAAACAGAACAAAATACTACCTGGTCCTGAGAGCTTCTAACATTATTATTAAGTTTGAGATCATTGCTTCAGTCACTGTGTCCATCCATCTCACTGAAGTTGTTCCTCTTTTTTTGCTGAATGTCTACTTTACCAAGCATGAGGTCCTTTTCCAAGGACTTGACTCTCTTGAGTTCATGTCCAAAGAATATGAGGCTAAGTCTCATCATCCTCACTTGTCAGGAGCACTTTGGTTATACTTCTTTCAAGACAAAAATGATACAGAGATCAACAGAACAGAGCCCAGAAACCAAGTGATTTTTCACAAGGGTACGAAGTTCATTTAATAGAGAAGAAATAGTCTTTTCAAAAATGGTCCCAGGAAATATGGATTTCCACATACAGGAAAGTGTCACAAAATCCATCCTTCACATCATACCAAAATACTAATTCAAAATGGGATCAAGGACTCAAGTACAAAACCTAAAATTGTGCGGAGTGGAGATCCAAAGCCCACCAGCAGGCCACTGGAGATCCCCTTGCAGAGGGGTCTCGGGGAGGAGATGAGCCAGTCAGGGTGCGATGCAACAGTGATGAGAAATACAACCTTCCTCTAGCTCCTAAAGGTCTCCTCCCCGCTCCCACCACCATGACTCGAACTCTATCTTGCAAGACTGGCTAGACCAGAAGAGGTACACCACTACAGATAGGAACTGAAAATACAGGGAATCCAGGACAGATGAGCCCTATGTGACCAGTGGTGTGAGTGGCAAAACAGGGAGGGCAAAGGGAGAATGGGTAGGAAAGAGGGAACCGATTACATGGAACTGGGTGTGACCTCCTCCCTGGGGGACAGACAGCCAAAAAGTGGATGAAGGGAGACGTCGGACAGGGCAAGATATGACAAAATACCCATTTATAAACTCTCAAGGGCTCATGCGGGAGGGGGGAGCGGGGAGGGAGGGGAAAAATGAGGACCTAATGTCGGGGGTTTAAATGGAGAGAAAATGTTTTGAGAAACGATGTACAAATGCGCTTCACACAATTGATGTGTGTATGGATTGAGACAACAGTTGTATGAGCCCCTAATAAAATGTTAAAAAAAAAATGTTAAAAAAGAGGAAAAAAAATAAATAAAATAAATTTTTTAAAAAAAGAAAAAAAAAACAAAACCTAAAATTATAAAATCCTTGGGAAAAATAGGGCTAAATTTATGGGTTCTAGTTGGTTATTTTAAAATTGGAAATCAAACAACATAGAAATACAAAGATACAAGCAGAAAACCAATCATTGAGATCTTATAAAAATTATTTTTAGTCATCAAAGAGCTTCATTTAAAAAGTAAAGAGCAATCTACAGACTGAGGGGAGGAAACAGGAACTATATATTTGACCTTTGCTAAGAGTCTTACCCAATAAATACATAAAAGGTCTACAATATAACAAACGGGAAAATAGACAAAGGATTTACACAGAAACTTCAACAAAAGAGTTTGTGCAGGCAGCCAACAAGCATATGAAAAGATTCTCATTGTTATTAGCTAGTGTTTACAAAGACGTAAATTCAAAACTGCCATGAGCGACATCGACACTACTAGAATTATATGATCAAAAATCAGAAAACACAAGTGTTGGTGAGATGCAGTGAGATCAAAAATGTTATCAATCATCTGTGATACATCTTCTCCATCATTCTGCACTGTATCATCTTCACTTTCACAGAGGTTCTCTACTGAATATATTCTCAAGTGCTTTCCATGATTGTTCTGTTGTTCAATATTAGGGAACTCATAAATTTCTCCTGACACGGGGGACCAGGAATCATTCTTCATGGACCATGTTTCTCCAATATTGTCCTGTTTAAAAACTGAGGCTAGGTTCCTGAAGGTTTCTATCATCACATCTCTATAGAGTTTCCTCTGAGAAAAATCCAGCAAAACCCACTCTTCCTGGGTAAAATCCACAGCCACATCCTCAAAAACCAGTAAGTCCATTTCCTGGCTACAGCTTCTAGAAGTTGAGTGAATGTCTTCGCTGAGCTCAAGAAGTCACTTGAAATGCAAGCAGAACACTAGGAAGTAGGGGAGTATATGGATAATGCTTGGTCCACACAGCTAGTCGGAGCCGTTGAAACGCTTACTTGTGAGAGCAAGGAGGCAGAAGATGGTCACCTGGGTAGCCAGGTGCCCAGAGTGGACTAGTTCTCTGTGTGCCACATGGGAGACCTGTCGGTGCGCCCGGGGACACGGTGCGGGCGGCAGCCGTGCGGAGACCAGCTGTGTCCCGGAGGGCGGGCTCGGGCGCGGGAGGCCGAGGGCTGCGGTGCGGTTCGCGAGCAGCCCGGCGCGTGCACGAGGCCACGAGCGTCAGGCAGCTGTCTTGCTTGTTTTTAACAAAGATATAACATTGTTTCAATACCGCATCATAAATTAAGTTTGTGTGATTCTTATGGCAACTTTACATAATCTTGAAAAACTAAGGAGAGAAAAATATGCATTCCTTTTACATAAGCCTTTAGGTAGAAAATATTTTCAGCATCCCAGAGACCCTATTTAACAGCTTAACTAGCCAGAACTGTCAAGGGGCTATCCGTTTTCATCCTTGAGGCTCAACTACTGGAAGGCTGAGAATTTTCTTGGCTCCTACCAAAAATCATTTCTTTGTCAGAGTAGAACTCTACTTCATAGTGTTTTCAGTGGCTGATTCTTCAGAAGTAGCACACTAGACCTGTCTTCCAAAGTGCCTCTGGATGGACTTGAACCTCCAATTGTAGAGGTAACATTCACCATTTGCATCACCCAGGGTCTCCAAGGGTTCTATCACAGTTCAATAAAAAGAATGAAGCCCCTGAGAACACTACCAACATCAAAGATATATGCTATCTATTTACAGGTGTGTACCTGTTGAACTTCAAAATACCTGCTCTTCCAAAGTCAAGAAGGATTCTGCCACTGAATGACTACCAAATAAGTCCTCTCTTTCCTTGCCACAACAGATGTCTAATCCCAGTCAGAGTAGTCCCAACTTTCATCCTAAAGATGAATACTGACATTTTCCCCCCACATTCTATTAAAGCACTTGTATGCATTATGTTATCACCAACAGGAAAAGATGAGATTATTTTCAAGTTATGAAGTCTAAATCTCTTTTTCTGGTCATGCTTTTATTAAATGGAACTCTCAAAATATTCACGGGAAAATTTCTTATCTTTTCATTCTATTTTCCATGATCTTTTCAAAGCACCCTCATACATAAAGTATTTTCCAAGCTTATTTAAGCTTTAGTAATACACGTTTCTTTCCCAATTAAGCTATTTCAAATCCTGTTAAATATTTTGTCAACCCAGACTAGGAGAAATTTCAGCCTCTTTAAACACTAATGAGAATTAAATTATTATTCTAAAAATAGTTTATTACTTCTCCATTGTTTCAGCATCAGCTCATACACAGTTCTTTCTCTCTTTTTTAATCATTTTATTGGGGGCTTATTCAACTCTTATCATAATCCATACACACATCCATTGTGTCAAGCACATTTATACATTTATTGACATCACCATTTTCAAAACATTTTCTTTCTACTGAGTCCTTGGTATCAGCTCCTCATTTTCCCTTCCCTCCCTCACAAACTCTTGATAATTTGTAAATTAATATTTCATCTTGTCTTACACTGTCTAGTGTCTCCCTTCACCCACTTTTCTCTTGTCTGCCCCCCAGGGAGGGGGTTATATTGTGATCAGTTTCCCCTCTCAACACCACCATCCCCTTATCCTTTTGTCATCACTACTCTCATTATTGGTCCTGAGGGGCTTATCCATGCTGGATTCCCTGTGTTTCCAGTTCTTACCTGTACCAGTGTACATCCTCTGGTCTAGCCAGATTTGTAAGGTAGAATTTGGATCATTATAGTGGGGAGGGGGGGCATTTAAAACTAGACACAGTTGTATGTTTCATCATTGCTATACTGCACCCTGACTGGCTTATCTCCTCCCCACGACCCTTCTGTAAGGGGATGTCCATTTGCCTACAGATGGGCTTTGAGTCTCCACTCTGAACTCCCCCTCATTAACAATGATATGATTTTTTTTTTGTTCGTTGATTCCTGATACCTGATCCTAATTGACACCTCATGATCACACAGGCTAGTGTGTTCCTTCCATGTGGGCTTCTCAGCTAGATGGCTGCTTGTTTATCTTCAAGCCTTTAAGAACCCAGATGCTATATATTTTGATAGCCTGGCACCATCAGCTTTCTTCACCACATTTTCTTATGCACCCATTTTGTCTTCAGCAATTATGTGGGAAGGTGAGCATAATGGAATGCCAAGTAAAAAGAACAAAGTGTTCTTTCATTGAGGGAGTACTTGAGTAGAGGCCCAATGTCCATCTGTTACCTTAATACTAAACTCATAAATATATGCACATAGCTCTACTTCCCCATCATCATATATAAATATATTTACATATATACATGCCTGTATTTAGACCTCTATAAATGCCCTCTCCCTCCTAGTTTTTTTTCTCTATTTCTTTTTACTTTCCTCTTGTCCCACTATCATGCTTGGCCTTCTTTTGGGTTTCAGTAATTCCTCTAGGTTACATTGCCCTTGATCTAGCCCTACCAGACCTCCTACACCCTCCTGACCATTGCTTTCGGATCACTTGTTGTTCCCTTGTCCCTGGGTTTGTAACACCCACCTCCTTTCCCCCACCTTCCCATCTCCCATGTCCCCCTGGAACCATCAGTCCTGTTGTTTTATCCTCCAGATTGTTTATCCCGCCTATCTTATGTAGATAGACCTGCAAAGATAAAACAAGACAGGGCAAAACAAAGCAGCAAAGAGAACAAAACAACAACAACAAACCAATGGCAAAAAAAAGTCGGGGAGGAAGCCTGTGAATAGTTCAAGGTCTGTTTGTTGGCCTTTAGGAGTGTTTTCCTGTGGAGTCTGATGGAGTGCCACACCCTGGCCCCAAAGTCTATTTTTGGTACTCCCTGGGGACTTTGTTGCTCTGTTCCCCTTGCTGTTCTGTTGCATACCCTTAGTGTTTCACCGCAGTATGGTAGGATCAGATGGGGCACAATTCCCTCACTGTGTCTCCAGCACACACAGTTCTTTAATCATCATTAACTTTCAAAGTTATTTTTGTGTTGTCTTGCTTTGTTTTAATAGTTTAATCTAAAATCTAACTATTTTAGATTTCTGTGGGTACTGACAACCTTGTACTAGGGGGGAAAAAAACAAAATGAATTTGGGGGTTTGGGCGTATTTTAGGTATTTTTCTTTTTTAGGCTTTTGAGATGTTTCCAGTTTTCATACTCTACTGGCTGATCTATTTCATTGGTATTTAAATTGTTGTCAACTTGCAAAAGGAATTTAGTGTTCAGTGAATACTACTTTGTTTAAGGATTGTGTCCTGCTTTCCTAAGACTAGAGTTGAAAAATCAAATATCATAACATTAGAAATACAACTTCCCTTTGAATAACACACGTTTGAACTGAGCATGCCCACTTACATTTGGGTTTTTTTTTTCATGTTGCTATTATTATAAGCTTAAATGTGGTATCATTTTAAAATGCCATGTGGTGCCAATAATCCTCTGACAGGTATTTCCTCTCTCCAATGCACTTGAAGATAATTACCATCACAAGGCATTTTAAGTAGACATTCACCAAATTTGAGTTCATTGAAATTCAGGGGGAGGGAGTGGAGAATGTGGTAGAAATGGGTCCACCTTCTAATGTGTATTTTTCCAGGGTGAACTGTATTCTTTTGATTTCTTTATGAAACTCACATTATTTTATTCCCATTACCCATCTGTCAGTTTGCCATTTGGCTGTGACTTATATGTTGCTATGATGCTAGAAGTTTTGTTATCAGTCTATCAAATACCAGCAGTGTCACCTGAGGTATATAGGATTCAGCAGAGCTTCCAAACAAGATAGGCTAGGAAGAAAAGCCTATTTATCTGCTTCCAAAAATTTATGCAGGAAAACCCTGCTGATCAAAGTAGAACAATGTATGATATAGTGCTGGAAAATTATCACTCTAGAGTAGAAGGCACTGAAAATGCATAGTGGCCATAACAATGGATTTGAGCACACTAACTATGAAGATGGCACAAGAGCAAGCAAGCTTCTGCTCTGTAATAGTGGAGTCATCATGAATCAGACCCAACTCCATTGCAACAAACAGTAACACTCATATTTTTACACATTTTTTGTCCCATTTCTTACCCAATCCACATTTCCCCCATATGTACTATGTTTTAAAAAGCAATCAGAAAATAAAAGTGCATCAAGGCCTACCAGAGCAACAAGGTGAGAGTAAACTCTGTAACAAAACAAAAAAACAGAGTTTGTTGGAAGACAATCTTTTTTAAAAAAGATTTATTGGGAGTTGATACATATATCATTCCATAGTTCAATTACATCAAACAGTATTATAAAATTGAAATCAAAATCTATTTCCAAACATTCTTTTCTTTCCTGTACTCCTGGACATTGGCTACCTTTTACTACCACACCACCCCTGAACACCCCAGACAGAAACCTTTATTCTACTTGATGTCCCTATAGCTTTATCAATCCTGGGTTTCATATACTGAAAAACAGAAAGGCATATACACAAATTCAACCATCTTTGAGTGTCAGAAACTTTTAACAGTTCTACCACATCTCTCTCAATCTCTCTCTCTTCCGTCTCTCCTTTTTCCTCTCAAAAATGAAAACTTCCTACTCCAAAGTTTCACACTTCCTTATCCAAAGTTTCAAACACAAACCTTAGACAAATTTAGTTAAGAAAAATGTCTACTAATGAAGCTAGGTGTCAAGATGGTGTCCAGGTAGAATCACCTGCCCAGCCCAGCACTCCTGATGCTAGACCAGAAAATTAAAAGGTAAGGTGGCCAATACTGTGAGGCGGGGTGCTAATAATAAGCTCAGTGTATTAGGGTCTGGTTCAGACTTCCCCCTGTGATTTTCACCCACGAAACAACTTGAGAACTCACTGAAACACTCTAAGCTCGCTGGGTCTGTCTGCGGCTCCACTAAACCATTTCCAAGTCGACCATGACAGCATCCACCATCCTTTCCTACACCCAAACTACAAGACCTGCAGTGAAGCAGTAATTTCCCCCAGGCTGATGTCTAAAAGTGGTCATAATCTCAGGTTCACCGAGAGCCTGTAAGAACTAGCCACAAGACCTCACACCAGAGTTCCCCACTCTGCTAGCCTCCCTGCTGCTGCTCCTGAGTGACTACAACAGCTACCCCCTTTCTCCTTCGCCCTAGCTCCATGGCTGCCAGCATGGGTAACATAGATAATTAGATAATAATTTTCAGCAATTGAAAAGCCACTGGAATATTTCCTTGTGAAATAATGCAGTTCTCCAGAGCACAACTGGCAGGCTGTGCAAGATAGTGACAGGAGTGACACAGGAGGGCAGCTGGGGAAAAATTCAGTTCCAGAAAGCCCAAACCCACTCCACTAATCCGGCCCCCTTAATTGCACAACCCCAATACCACACAAGCCCATTATACAAAGCAAACAAACAAACAAAGTGCTCTTAATTCCAGGCTGTGATCCTTTATGTAACTTTGAATGTAAACAACCAGAACTCTGTCCTGTCCTTTAGCATAACATTACCATAACAACCCTTATCTCAAGAGAAGCCTTGGACTTTAACATAACAAAACAGGAAAAGGGAACAGGTTTTGATAGCTAACAGCCCAAGCCAAAAACTGACTCTACCAGTTTTGGGCTCCACAGAGAGTCTTTAAATGGCTTCAAATCGTGGCCACATAGTCCAGACCAGGTCCTTGCCCGCATTGAAGTCCCTTCCCAACCTGGCCAGCAGCAAAGCCTGCCTAAGCCCAGATTCCGAGGTCCCTTATCACTGGTTGGGCACTGAATCACCGAGGCACCCTGCCTACATAGCAATCCGACCCACCACCATAGGAGGACACAGGTAGTCCTTGAAAACTCTCTTTCCAGTCACACATAGAAAGAGTTTAGGGCCCCTTGGTCTCCAGAAACATGGCATCCAGTTCCAAAATGGCATGCATACTTCAACACCCTCAAAAAGAAAACAAGAAAAACAAAACACAATAGCTGAGGAAGTCATAAACCAAAAGACACGCATAGAAGAATCAGACACTGATCTGCTACAAAAAGAAATCTTCAGAATACTGCTTGGAGTAATACAGGATATGAGGAAGGCATTGCAGAAGTAGGATGCAATGATAGAAGAGATGAAGTCCACAATAGAGGGGATGAAGTCCATGCACCAAAGGGGCATACAGGAACTAATGGATGAGGTGATAGAAGCAAAACACAAAATCATGGACCTCACCAACAGACTAGAAGAGACAGATAATCATACCAGCCACCTCAAGGACATTCAAGCAGATTTCAGAAAACAGGAAAGAGAGTCAGACAAGATAATCAAAGAGGCAGAAGAGAACCTGAGGTCAATGACAGATGCTATGAATAGAAACAATATTCGAATAATTGGTCTACCAGAACAAGACCCACAAAGAAACGAACAGCTAAATCAGTGAATGAATTTTGGAAGCAAACTTCCCAACCTCAATGAATGAGAATCAGACACTCATACAGGAAGCATAGAGGACACAAATTCGACTAAACCCCAGGAAGAACTCACCAAGGCACATAATAGTTGCATTGTCCATCTTTGAGGTAAAAGAGAAAATTTTAAGAGCTGCAAGAGAAAAAATGGCAGTCACATACAATGTTGCTCAGTAAAAATATGCTCAGGTTCTTTGAAGGGATCAACAGAATCAACAGACCGCTGGCAAGCCTAAGCAAGGAAATGAAGGAGCAATCATAATAGCCAGGATGGGGGATGAAGCTGGGGAAATCACAAGGGACTACAACAAGATTAAAGGATAATCACATAGTACTATGAAAGTCTGCATTCTAATGAATTCAACAACGTGTAAGACATGGACAAATACTTGGAAAAACAATCCCTCCCTAGATTATCCCACATAGAGGTCAAGAACCCTAACAGACCCATAGCAAAAGAAGAAATAGATATGGTCATCAAGAAACTACCAATGAAAAAGCTACCAATGAAAGACCAGACAGCTTCAGAGGAGAATTCTCCCAAACATTCAGGGAAGAACTGACACCAATCCTCCCCAAATTATTCCAGAGCATAGGAAAAGACATGAAACTCTCAAAGTCATTCTACGAAGCCAGTATAATTTTGATACCCAAACAGGGCAAGGATCCCACAGTAATAGAAAATTACTCTAATGAACATAGATGAAAAATCCTGAACAAAATATTGGCCAATAGAATACAACAGTACATAAAACATATCATCCATCATGATCAAGGGTAATCATTCCAGGGATGAAGGAATGGTTCAGCATCCAAAAATTTATCAATGTTATTCACCACATTGATAAGAAAAAGGATAGTAATCACATGATGACCTTGATAAATGCAGAAAAAGCATTTTACAACATCCCAAACCCATTGCTAATTAAGACACTCAAGATGATAGGAATGAAAGGAAAGTTCCTCAAGTTAATATAAGTTATCTATGAAAAGCCAGCAGCAAATCATAGTCAATGGAGAAAAGATGAAACAATCCCACTGAAAAGCGGGACTAGACAAGGATGCCTCTTGTCCCCATTTCTATTCAACATCATACTGAAGGTCTAGTTAACAACATAAGGCAGAGGAAGGACATTAAAGGTAGTCATCTGGGAGAAGAGGAAGGGTAACAATCACTGTTTGCAGACAACATGGCTCTATACATTGAAAATCCCCAAAGCTCCACAACAGGAGTACTAGCAGCAATAGAGAAATATGGAAGAGTGGCACAATACAAAAATAAACAAACAGAAGGCTATTGGTTGATATATATATTGGACAAGACCATGGAAGAGGAGATCAAGAAGGCAGTACCCTTCACAATAGCAAAAACAAATTGAAATATCTAGGGGCATATTTAACAACAACTACAACAACAAAAGACTTATACAATGGAAGCTATAGGACTCTGTTACTAGAAACCAAAAGTGACTTCCACAAGTGGAAGAATACCCCATGCTCGTGGATCAGAAGACTCAATATAGTGAAGATGTCAATTGTACCCAATATACTATATAAGTTCAACATTCTCCCAATTCAAATACCAACAATCTTCTTTAAAGAATAGGGAAAAATTGACCACCAATTTCATATGGAGAGGGAAGAAGCCCAGAATTAGCAGAGAACTCCTCAAGAAGGAGGACAAAGTTGAAGGGCTCACTTTACCTGACATTAACATCTACTACACAGCTACAGTAGTCAAAACAGTGTGGTACTGGAATAATGACAGATACTCAGACTAATGGAAAAGGACAGAAAACCCAGAAAGAAATCTGTCAGCATCTAGACAACTGATCTTCGACAAGGGCCCAAAAAGCATCAAGTGGGAGGTGGATGACCTCTTTAACAAGTGATGCTGGAAACAATGGATATCCACTTGTAGAAAAATGGAACAAAATCCTGACCTCACCCAATGCATAAGAACAAACTCAAGGTGGATTACAGGCCTAGAGGTAAAACCCTAAACTGTCAAAGGAATCAGGACAAACCTATAACCTTGGTTCAGGGAACACATAGGCTAAATGCAATAGGGAAGGATACAAACACAGGTGAACCTGAAATCGACAAGTGGAATATACTAAGGATAAAACACCTGTGTGTGTCAAGAGACTTCACCAAGAGAGTAACAAGAGAACCCACAGACTGGGAGAGGACTTTTAGCAATGACACAACAGACAAATACATTCCAGCCTGCAAGAAGAAAACAGTTAACCCCCTGAGAAAGTGGGCAAAAGACCTGAACAGAAAGTTGAGTAGGGAGGAGATCTCAATGGCCAATAAACATGATAAAATGCTCCCAATAATTAGTCATCAGAGAAATGCAGATTAAAATAACCATGAGATACCACCTAACACCCTTGATGATAGCCCAAATCAGAAAATCAGACAGCAACAAATGTTGGAGGGGATGTGGCCGGATAGGAACTCTCCTCTACTGCTTGTGGTCATGTAGATATATACAGCCCCTGTGGAAAGCAATCTGGCAATATTTAAAGCCACATAATTGAACTACCTTATGACCCAGCCATCCCTCTACAGGGCATATACCTAGAAGAGGTAAGAAATAGAACACAACCAGACGTCTGAACTCCAATGTTTATTGCAGTGTAATTCACAATTGCAAAGGATTGGAAACAACCAAAATTTCCATTGATAAGCAAATGGATTCGACAACTCTGGCACATACACACAATGGAGTACTACCTATCGCTGAAAAGCATTGATGAATGCATGCTGCACATCGCCTCATGGGAAGAGCTGGAGGAAATTATGCTAAGCGAAGTTAGCCAATCACAAACAAAAAATAAGTAAAACATGAGTCCACTGGGGTAAATATAATCAGCACAGTAGGTACAGAAGAAAAGCCACTTTATCTCATACTATACAGGTTGAGGTACAGGCAATCGAGTAGAGGTCAGACCAAACCCAAGGAGGTACATGTTATTCCAAAACTAAGAAGGAGAAATGGGGAAAGGGGGAGGGTGAAGAGGAATAGAGGGGGACACAATGGCACTTGGAGATCAGGGCACTAACCCACTCAGGGGGAGAGAATTGGTTATGTGTCCACAGAATTGGTTATGGGAATGTGCATGCAGACCCCATCACACCACACCAAACCTTGAGGGCAACGTAACCACATGGAACAACACATGAACAGAGTGGACTACAGGGCCAGCCCCAATCAGAGCCAACCTGACCTCCTCCCTAGCAATATGTGATACAGAGGACAGCACTAAACCTACAGGGTGGAGAGAGGGACTGGCCTGCCACACCCACACTGAAGCAAACCAAGAAGGAAAAAGAGAGAGGGAGACTCTAGACCCCATATTGGTACACCAAGCCCTAAGGATGATGTCCCAGCACTGAGCTGCTAAGGCACAGAGAGGACTATAGGGATGACAACAACTTCAGACACGATGTCCCCTTGCTGGATGGAGTGTAACATGACAGAAGACAATACTGGGAACACACAGCAGAGAGTGAGTCCAGTCTGAAACCCCCACCAAGAAGGAACATAAAAAATCAGCAGAAGGAGCAAAGCAAAGTCACAATGCCCCTTAGGAGCCCCCAAAATAGACTTCAGGCTAGGAGGGGCAGTTCCTGGAATACCCCAGGATCAGTGGGGACATAGTCATAAAGGTCAGTGGACAGACCTGGACTTATCTATGCTTTGGGGGGTGGGGTTGCTTGTTATTTTTTTTTCCCCCTTTGATTCAATTTTTAGCTGGGTTTATTTTTGTCTGCATTATTATTGGTTTGCCTACCTATATGATAGGTATGGAAAGCAAGCCCGAGGAGAAAGCGATGGGACTGAAGTTTCCGGAGAGACTTAGGGAAGATGGAGGTGGGAAAAGGGAGCGGTGAGCAAACAACACCATAGAGAGGGTAAAAACTAGGGAATTAAAATCAACAACGAAAGGACATAGAGATCCTGGGGGTGTTGGAGCAACAGCAAACTAGCTGAAAGGAATTACTAAGAGGCAGAGAAGGGCGAACATGATGGTGGGGCAGGAGGAAGGTAAAAGGAGACAAGAGGAACAATCTAGGAAGCAAAGCTATGGATATAGGTATAAACATAGGTGTGTACATATGTAAATATACTAATTCATAAAAATAGAGGTATTGGCATATGTACATATATTTGTGTGGCAATACATTGAGGAAGTGGATGGACTTTGGGCCTCTACTCATGCCTTCCCTCAATGCAAGAACACTTTGTTCTAACAACTGGCCATTCTGTGATGGACACTGTCCGGACAGGATCACTGAAGACAAAATGGGTGCACAAGCAAATGTAGTAAAGAAAGTTAATGATGCCCAGGTATCAAAAGATATAGCATCTGGGGTCTAAAGGCTTGAAGTTAAACAAGCAGCCATCTAGCTGAGAAGCAACAAGCTCATCTGGAAGAAGCACACCAGCCTGTGCGATCATGGGATCAGTTAACAGGCATCAGAAGACCCAAAACAAACAAACAATCAATATATTGTTGAGAACAAGTGGGGTCAGAGCAGAGACCCAAAACCCATCTGTAGACAATGGGACACCCTCACAGAAGGGTCTCAAGGAAGACATGCGTCAACCCCGGTGAAATATAGCACCAATGAAGCACACAATATTCCTCTGATTCCTTGAGGTTTCCTCACGCCACCTACTATCATGACCCCAATTCTGCCTTTCACTTCGGGCTATGCTGGAGTATATACACAGGTACAGATAAGAGCTCACAACACCCGGAATCCAGGTCAGATAAACCTCTCAGGTACATAAATGAGAGTAGTGATAACAGGAGGGTCGGGGGAAGGTGGGGACAAGAATGGGGAGAAATCTAGAGGGAAGGGAAACAGCAGTTGGTCTAAGATAAGAAAATAACAATATTTTATAATTTACCAGGGGGTTACAGGAGTGGGTGGGGGGAGGGTAAAAAGAGGAGCTGATACAAAGGGCTCAAATAGAAAGTAGATGTTTAGAAAATAATGATGGCAACATATGTAAAAATATGCTTGATAAAATTGATGTATGGATTATAAGGAGAGCTGTATGAGCCCTTGTATTAGTCTAGGTATTTTAGAGAAACAAATCCAAAGAAACTCATATATAAGAGAGAGTTTTATATAAAGGTTAAGTGAACATCAAGAAAACATCCCAACCCAGTGCTGCCCAAGCCCACAAGTCCAACATTAACCCATATGTCCAAC
>NW_022111300.1:3929380-3938543 GCF_000313985.2 Echinops telfairi | reverse complement strand
AATGTACAAATGCGCTTTACACAATTGATGTGTGTATGGATTGTGATAAGAGTTGTATGAGCCCCTAATAAAATGATTTTTTTTAAATGCCTACTATAAGCATACCCTAAGTCCAAGGACTATTATAGTTCCTGTGCCATAGTTATGTTATAGGAAAGGTGCTACCATTTTCTTTCATTGCAGATACTGACTACAGAATAAGCTTGTGTTGTTTTAGTGATGAAAATAAAAATTCCCACTTCTTATAGCAATATCGTATGCTATCTAATTTTTTTATATTGCTTTGAATGGATATATCTATTCATGTACATATTAGTATATACAAACATGTGCACAAAGTCATGCTTCCTTAGAAGACACAGTTCCTCCTCTTTGGACAGCAAAATATAAAGTTACATGTGGAGGGCAATATCTCTGCATGTTTTTCCTTCTTGACACGTAAACTTCTGGTTTGTATTTGATTAATAGCATCATACTAATTTTAAGCATATACAAGTAACACACTTACTGAGAAGTGCCAAAGTTTTCAAACAAGAATAAAAGTAGAAGTAGAAGTAGGTGTTTTAAAACTGACACAATGATGCTTTGCCCTGTATGTGTTCAAATTTATAGCCAAAATTATTCAATAAAAGATATATATATTATTATAGATTTGCCAAATAAAGTATCACTTCTCAAAGGAACTCATATTATTTCATACACATTCAGCTTTATCTTCTAATCCTTCAACTCCCTTTGAGGTAGAAGCTATATTTACACTAGAAATAATTTTATTTCAGTCAGTCAAAAAAACGTATATTTATTGCTCTCTGTTTTAGTGCTTCTCTATAAAGGAGGTTTCATTGTATTTAATCCTACCCTGGCCAACAGTGAGAATTCTTCTCATTACTTTCATAATACAAGGCTTTGCAGCATATACCACATCAAATAAAAGGATCAATAGAGCATTTTGCTTAACTTCTCTAATTAGCTCCAAAATAAAATGTTGGAATTAATTGAGTCCTAAAATGAAGTTTAGCTGAATTATGTAAAATAATTTTTTGGTTACATTTGAATTTTTGTTCTAGTTCATTTACAATGAATGGTTTCATTTAACTGGCTTGTTTTATTTTGAAGAGTTAGGAGGTAAAATTATGAAATTATGAAAGAATTTCTACCTATACTTTTATTTTTTTATTTAAAACTATTTTAATATGTGGTACCTTGACTTTTCAAGCAGTACTGTTATTAAGTAGGGTAGGAATTTATCAGTTTATCAATGAAAAAATTATGAGTTCAGAGGAGGCCAAGTATCCTTAAATAGCAGCTAGAAGTGTTGCTCCTGGGCACTTAAATTATGCCTCACCTCTCCTTTTGCTATAATAATGATACATTCATAATGCCATTGATACAAGAAGCACTTATTGTCTACTATAATTAGTGATGTAATTTTTGGGGGGAAAAAGCAAGTCATATGACTTTTGAATACTCTCGAGAACCAAGGAGAGAAATATTAGAAGGAAAAAGTAAAGCACAATTTCGAACATTTAACTAATGAAAGAGACAGTATGTCATATGGCATATTAAGCAGGCTCTGAAGAAATGTATCATTTTTAGAAGACTTACTATAAAAGCATTTACTTTCTTTTTCAAATTTACTTTGTTTCAAACCACTTTTCAAAGCTTCGTTTCAACCATTTTTCAGTGTGCTGTGTTTCTATTATGTCAGTTTTTGTGAGAGAAAGATCTTTGATCCTAAAGGCATCAGACGAGGTGACTATTCAAACAAGGCCAGCAGTAGAGTTGCCTTTTTGTAGATAGGAAAATGTCAATCAGCTTGGTATATAAGGAAAAAATTACTTCTACTGTAAAAATTGACATCAACTCATAGTCCTACACTGCCCCCTCCCCCTAGTCACAGGTAGAAAGAGTCAAATCACACTTTTCCTAATGCTTTCCAAGACATTGTAGTTCATTGTGTATGTAACTTTCTGGTTCTAATTTCAAAATTTTTTAATTCTAAATATCATCTAAAGTTTAATAGTCAGAAAATAAATACATGATGTTTCTTCTAGATTATCCCTTCCTTTTTAACAAAAAGTCAAGTCTCCTCATTTCCTCTCAGGTAAATCCATGAATACTTAAGTACTCTATGTATTGATTTATCAACAGATTTTGTGGATGTGTTCCTTTGGGAGTGATCTTCATTAACCTACTTTGCATGTGGATTTGTGTGTGTTTGTGCAGCTTTTGTTTATCCATACACCACCTACAAAGCAGAGACAGTGTGGGGACATCGTTGTCATTAGGTGCCATCTGGTCAGTTCTGACCCATATTGACCCTATGCACAGTATGTTCCTGCACCATCCTCAAAATCATTCCTTCGCCCGAGCCCATTGTTACAACCACTGTGTCAATCCATTGCATTGAAGGCCTTCCTCTTTTTCACAGTACCTTCACTTAACCAAGCACGAGGTCCTTCTCCATGGACTGGTCTCTCCTGGCAGTATGTCCAAAGACTGTCAGACAAGGTCTTGTGATCTTTGCCTCTGGCCATACTTCTTCCAAGATACACTGGTTTGTCCTTTTAGCCATCTATAGTACTTTCAATATCCTTCTCCAGCAACACAACTCAAATGCATCAGTTCTTCTTTGGTCTTCCTTATTCAACATCCAACTTAAACATTCATATGAGGCCATGGAAATCATCATGGCTTCAGTCAATTGATCATTAGTCTTCAAAGAATCAACATCCTTGATTCTCAGTGGTCTAAAGAGACCTTGTGCAGCAGATTTACTTAATGCAAATCATCTTTTGATCTCTATCTCTATGAGATAGAGATCTCTATCTCTCTATCTCTCTTAGATTATGAATCTAAGTAAGCTACAGTTCTTGAGAACCTCAACCTTTTCTTCATTTATCATGATGCTCTTGATCCAGTTATGGATTTGGGGCCTTCTTTACATTGAATCTCAATCCATACTGAAGGCTGCAATCCTTGATCTTCATCAGCAAGTGCCCCATGTCCTCTTTCTTTTCAGCAAGCAAGGCTGTGTCATCTCCATGTCTCCATATCATAGATTGTTGCTAAACCTTCCTCCAATCTTGAAGCCATATTCTTCTTTATATAATCCAGCTTCTCTGATTATTTTCTCAGCATACAAGTTGAGTAAATATAGTGAGAGGCTACAACCTGTCGCACAACTTCCCTGATTTTAAACCATGCAGTATTTCCTTATTCTGTTTGTACAGCTGCCTTTTGATAAATGGATAAGTTTCGCATCAGCACAATGAAATGTTCTGGAATTCCTATTCTTCTCAAGGTTATAGTTTATTATGAAGTGGAACACAGTTTATTGTATGTCTGAAACAGTTCACATATGCAAATTTCACTAAACATAGATTGGTCTGAAACTATTCAATAAGGTCACTGATCCCAAGCATCAATATCATCATCATATTAAGTTGCTAACAATCTTTCTAAGTTCTTATTCACAATTGATTTACTTAGGAGATAAACCTGTTCATGAATATTGAGTAACTTTGTTACCTAGAAGACCTTTCTGGCACAATTATGGTTACAAGGAGAGATGCTCAACTGTTGCTAGCTAACCTAATGACCTATGATGTAATACATCATATGAAGATGGAAAGAATGTATTGAGTCACCATACCAAAGAAAGTTGGTCAATATCATCACCTTACAGAAGGGTTACAAGGAAGAGACAAGCCAGTCAGGGTGCAATATAGCACCGTTGAAACATACAGCTTTCCCTGAGTTCTTTAATGCCTCCTCCCTGCCTCTATCATGACCCCAATTCTACCTTACAAATCCGGCTAGACCAGACCTTGTACATACAGCTTTCCTCAAGTTCTTTAATGCTTCCTTCCCCCCACCCCCACTCCCCCACCACTATCATGACCCTAATTCTGCCTTTCTGGATTGTAAACCATGCAGTATCCCTATTTTCTTCACAGAACTGCCTCTTGATCTATGTACAGGTTCTGCATGAGTATAATTAAATGGTTTGGAATTTCCCTTATTCCCAAGGCTATCTATAGTTTGTTGTGATCCACATAATTGACTACCTCTTAATAATCAATGAACCAAGTGAACATCTTTCTGGAATTCTCTGCTTTGAGCCAAGATCCATCTGACATGAGCAATGATGTCCTTTGTTCCATGTCCTCTTCTGAATCAGAGTTTTCTGGCAGCTCCCTGTCGATGTACTGTTGCAATCATTGTTGGAAGATTTTCAGCACAATTTTACTTGCATGTGATAGCAGTGATAGTTGTTCTATAATCTGAGCATTCTGTTGGGTCACCTTTCTTTGTAATGGGTATAAATATGAATCTCTTCCAGTCAGTTAGCCAAGTAGCTGACTTCCAAATTTCTTGGCATAGTCGATTAAGTGCTTCCAGTGATTCATCAGTTTGTTGAAACATTTCCATTGATGTTCCATCAATTCCTGGAGACTTGTTTTTGGCTAATGCTTCAATGTAGCTTAAACTTCTTTCTTAAGAAGCATTGGTTCTTCTGCTTGAACGTCAACTATTTTGTTTTCACACAATTACTCTAGGTATTCCTCCCATCTTATTGTAATGCTTCCTGGTTGATATAATATTTTGCTGATAGACTTTTTCAATACTTCAACTCGAGACTTGAATTTTTTCTTGAGTTCTTTCAGTTTAAGGTATGTTAAGCGTGTTTTCTTCCTTGTTCTCTAACTCTAGATCTTCGCACATTTCAGTTTAATATTTTACTTTGTCTTCTCTATCTGCCCTTTGGAATTTTCTACTTACCTGTTTGACTTCATCAATTCTTCCATGTGCCTTAGCTACTCTATGATTAAGAGAAAGTTTCAGGGTCTCTTCTGCTATCCACTTTGATCTTTTATTTATTGTTCTTTTCTTTTTAATGGCCTTTTGGTTTCTTCATGAAAGATATTTTTATGTCCTCCCTCAGCCCATCAGATCTTCTGTCATTGGTGTTCAATGTGTCAAATCTGTTCCTGAGATGCTCCCAAAATTCAGGTAGGATAGACTCAAAGTCATATTTGGGTTCCTGTAGACTTGTATGAATTTTCTTCAACTTCAATTTGAGCTTACATATAAGCAATTGATGGTCCATTCCATAGTCAGCCCCTGGACTGGTTTTAGCTGCTGACATTGAGCTTCTGCATAGTTTCTTCCCAATGATTTTGTCATTTAATTCTTGTGTATTCCATCTGGAGAATTCCATGTGTATGGTCACCTTTGGTGTCATTGAAAACAGATATTTGCCAGAAGAATTTGTTGGTTTGGAAAAACTCGATCCTGCAATTTCAATTTTGTTCTATCACCATGGCCATATATTCCAACTACTGTTCCTTCTTCTTTGTTTTCAACTTTTGTATTCCAATTTTCCATTAATTATCAATGCATCTTGTTTGCCTGTTTGATCATTTTCAGACAGAAGATGTTGGCTGAAATCTACAACCTCTCTAACACTAGTTTTTGTAGTTGGTGCATAAATCTGAATAATAGTTAGGTTGATTGGATTTCCTTGTATTCAGGTAAACATTATCCTATTATAGATAGCGTTAAGCTTCTAGATAGCTATTGAAATGCTATTTTTGATTATGAATGAAACATCATTCTTCTTATGTCTTTTATTCCTGGCACAGTAAGCCATATGATTTTTTTATTCCAAATTACCAATATCAGTCCATTTCAGCTTGCTAACATCTAGGATATTGATCTTTATAGATTCCATTTCATTTTTAATGATTTCCAATTTTCCTAGATTCATACACTGTACATTCCACATTCCAATTATTAATTGATGTTTATAGTTGTTTCTTCTCATTTTGAGTTGTGCCCCTTCAGCAGATGAAGGTCCCAAAGGCTGTACCCTCACAGGCTTTACTCCATCCTGTGCATTCCTTGCGATTGTTACTGTGTTTGAGGCCGTTGATGTAGCCACTGGATTAACCCATCTTCTTGAGGGTCTTCCCTTTTGCAGACCCTCTACTTTACCAAGCACGATATTCTTTTCCAGGAATCATTCCCATCTGATAAGATGTCCAAAGCACTTGAGACAAAGTCTTCCCTGCTTCACTTCTAAGGAGCATGCTGGCTGTACTTCTTCTAACACAGAATTGTTCATTCTTGTGACAGCTCATGATACTTACAGTATTTTATACCAGCACTGTTAAGTGAAAGGCATCAATTCTTTGTCAGTCTTCCATATTCTTGTCCAATTTTCACATGCATAGAGGTGATTGAAAATCCCACAGTTTGAGCTTAGGTGAACCTTAGTACTTAAAATGTCATCTTTGCTTTTGAACTTTCAGGAGGGGTATTTTGCTGCAGATTTGCCTGACACAATATATCCTTTGATTTCTTGACTATTTGATTTCCTTGGGCCTTGATTATGAATCCTAGTAAAATGAAATATTTGACAATTTCAATCTTTCCTCCATATCTTATGATGTTTCTATTGGTCTAATTGTGAGAATTTTTGTTTTCTTTATATTGAGGTATAATCCATACTGAAGGTCATAGTTTTTTTTAATCTTTGTCGATGAGTGCTTACAGTTCTCTTCACATCCAGCAAGCAAGGTTGTGGCATATACATACCATAGGTTGTTAATGAAACTTCCTTCAATCTGATGCAAAGTTCTTAACTATGTATTGCAGCATCATGGATTATTTGCTCAACGTGCATAATAAATATAGTGCAGAATAAATATAGTGAAAGGATACCAACCCAATGCACACTTTTCCTGAAGTTAAACCATGCTGTATCTTTTCAGCTAGTTCAGATGCCCACCTCTTGGTGTACAGTTTCCACATGAATACAATGAAGGGTTCTGCAATTTTCATTCTTTGCAAAGTCATATTTTGTCAGGATTCACACAGGCATATGCCTTTGCATAGTCAATAAAATAAGAGTAAGCATCTCTTTGTTATTAGTTGCCTATATCCAAGATCCATTTGACATCAGAAATGATAAACCTTGTTGTAATCCTCTTCTGAATTTAGGTGGATTTATGACAGTTAACTGTTTATGAACTGCTACAATCATTTAAAAATAATCTTCAGTAAAATTTTCCTTCCATGTGATAATTTCTGCATTGTGGAGTGGATACATATATGCAACTCTTTCAGCTAAGTAGCTGTCCTCCAAATTTGTTGAGCTAGAGGGACTGGTGCTTGCAGTGTTGCATCTATTTGTTAAAATACCTTAATTGTCAATTCCTGGAGTTCTTATTTTCCCATCAATGACTTCACTGCAATTTGTACTTCTTCCTTCAATACCATTGGCTTTTCATCATATGTGAGATTATAAAATAGCTGAATATTGACTAATTTTCTCTTTTTATGATGTTTTTTCTTTCTTTTTTAAAAAAAAATCATTTTATTGGGGCTCATACAACTCTTATCACAATCACCCTGACTGGCACGTCTCCTCCCTATGACCCTTATGTAAGAGGATGTCCAATTGCCTACAGATTGGCTTTGGGTTTCCACTCCACACTACTCACCCCATTCACATTGACATGATTTTTTGTTCTGGGTCTTTGATGCCTAATACCTGATCCCATCGATACTTCATGATCACACAAGCTGGTGTGCTTCTACCATATGGGTTTTGTTGCTTCTCAGCTTGATGACTGCTTGTTTATCTTCAAGCCTTTAAGATCCCAGATGCTATATCTTTTGATAGCCGGGCACAATCAACTCTCTTCACCACATTTGCTTATGCACCCATTTTGTCTTCAGCAATTGTGTCAGGAAGGTGAGCATCTCAGAATGCTGGATTATTAGAACAAAGTGTTCTTGTATTGGGGGAGTACTTGAAAAGAGGCCCAATGTCCATCTGCTTCCTTAATACTAAACCTATAAATATATGTACATAGATTACAAATCTGGCTAGACCAGAGCATGTACACTGGTACAGATAAGAGCTGGAAACACAGGGAATCCAGGACAGATAAACCCCTTGGGACCAATATTGAGAGTAGCCATACCAGGAGGGGAAGGAGAAGGTGGGGGGAGAAAGAGGGAACTGATCACAATGATCTACCTATAATCCTCTCCCAGAGGGATGGACAACAGAAAGTGGATAAAGGGAGATATCGATCAGTGCAAGATATGAAAAAATAATAATAATTTATAAATTATTAAGGCTTCGAGATGACTGCGGAAGATGGCCACCAGATAGATCGCTCACGCCTGGAGCTCTGAGGAGATCAGGAAAGAGGGACCAGACTTCAACCCAGAGCTCCAAGACAAGAACGCAACACACTGACATGAAGCAAGGAACTGATGGAGGGGCCTGAGAGGCTGGCCCCATTACCTGCTGGGTGCAGGGCACCACCCTCCCCCAGGAGGAATTCACTTCAGTGGACTGCACTGAAGCTGCAGCTCCGGAAGAGGGGAAGGAAGACTGATCTGGTCGGAGCGCATGTGAGCCAATGAGGGGGGAAGGGGAAGAAAAGGAAAGAGTGGAGCACATCCTGGCTCGCCGAGCCCTAGGGACAATGTGCCTGTTCAGAATAGCGATGCACGGAGATGACCACAGGGCCAGACCCACCACGGGACACATTGTTCCTCTTTGACCCATCACACCACTGGGGACAGCACTGGAGACAAACGGCGGGAATTGTGCCCCTCATGAGCTCACCCCACCGAAGGCCAGCCTCTGGGGGCATGCATCAGAGCAGCGTGGGGAGAAGAGTGGTGAGGTCCGCAGGGATAGAGGTGGTGCCGGCGCATGGCTCCCCACCAGACTTGACTGGAAAGCACACGTGAAGGAAAACAAACAGACCCTGAACTATTCATAAGGTTATATATGTATGCATGTGTGTGTGTATGTTGTCGTTGTAGCCATTGTTTTACTTTCTGTTGTCACTTCGTTGCACTCAGCCTGGTGATGGTACATAGCATGTCCACCTGGAAGGGATAGGCAGAATAAACAAGCCAGAAGAGAGAACAACGGGATGACAGATCCGAGGAGCATGGGGGTAGGGGAGGCAGGGGAGTCAGGGGAAAGGAAGAGGGCCTTAACAAGCACAGGGACAAGGGAACAACAAGTGATCCAAAATCAATGTCAAGGAGGGTGCGGGAGGCTTTGCAGGGCTGGATCAAGGGCAATGTAACCGAGAGGAATGCCTAAAACCCAAATGAAGGCAGA
>NW_022111300.1:3927362-3928384 GCF_000313985.2 Echinops telfairi | reverse complement strand
AACATTGTGAATGAGGGGGAGTGCAGAGTGAGCACCCAGGGCCCATTGGGGGAAATTGGACATCCCCTTGCAGAAGGGCTGCGGGTAGGAGAGGAGCAAATCAGAATGCAGTGTAGCAATGATGAAATATGCAATTTTCCTCTAGTTCTTAAATGCTTCCTCCCCCCCACTACCATGATCCCAATTCTACCTTACATATCCAGATGGACCGGAGGATGTGCACACTGGCACAGATAGGAACTGGAAATACAGTGAACCCAGGACAGATGAATGCCCCAGGACCAGTGGAGAGCGTGGCGATAGTAGGAGGGTGGAGGGAAGGTGAGGGAGAAAGGGGGAACAGATGACAAGGTCTACATATGGCCTCCTCCCTGGGGGATGGGCAGCAGAGAAATGGGTGAGGGAGACGATGGATGGGGTAAGATATAATAATTTGTAAATTATCAAGGGTCCAGGGGGAGGAGGGTGGAGAGGGAGGGGGGAAAATGAGGAGCTGACACCAAGGGCTCAAGTGGAAAGCGGGTTTTGTGAGAATGATGAAGTCAACATATGTACTAATGTACTGGACACAAATGATGTATGTGTGGATTGTGATGAGTTGTATGAGCCCCTAATAAAATGATTATTTTTAGAAAAATTATTAAGGCTTCATGAAGGAGGCGGGGGGAGAGTAAGGGGGGAAATGAGGAGCTGATACCAAGGGCTCAAGGGGAAAGAAAATGTTTTGAGAATGATGATGGCAACAAATGTACAAATGTGTTTGACACAATGGATGGATGGATGGATTGTGGTAAGAGTTGTACGAGCCCCCAATAAAATGATTTATTTAAATTTTAAAATATCAAGAAAGGCTTGTTTCAGGATTGTATTCTCTAGCCATATTTATTCAATCTGTGTGCTGAGCAAATTATTAGAGGAGCTGGATTATATGAGGGACAAGGGAACAACAAGCGATCCAAATTGGTGGGGAGGTGGGTGTGGGAGACCTGGTAGGGCAGGATCAAGGGGAACGTAACAAAGAG
>NW_022111300.1:3913966-3925984 GCF_000313985.2 Echinops telfairi | reverse complement strand
AATTGAAAGATGGCTTATTAACAACTTATAATATGCATATGACACATCCCTGCTTGATGAAAGTGAGGAGGACTTGCAGCACTTGCTGATGATGCTAGGGGCTTAAGTGGAGAGCAAATGTTTTGAGAATGATGAGGGCAATGAATACGCAAATGTGCTTTTACACAATTGATGTATGTACGGATTGTGATAAGAGTTGTATGAGCCCTCAATAAAATGATTAAAAAAAGAAAGATTTTTTTAAAAACTTCACAACTGTACCAGTAGGCAATATCATGAAAAATGGAGAAAAGATGGACGCTTTCATCTCACTTGGATCCACACTTAATGCACATGGAAGTAGCCGTCAAGAAATCCAATGACACATTGCATTATGGAAAAGTGCTGCACAAAACCTCTCTAAAGTGTTGAAAAGCAAGGATGTCAGATTGAAGGCTGAAGTGTGCGTGAAACAAGCCAGAGTATCTTCCATCTCCTTATATGCATGTGAAAGTTGGATATCGAATGAATAAGACTGGGGAAAACGATATGCTTTTGAAGAATATTGACAGTACCATGAACTGCCAAGAGAAGAAACAAATCTGTCCTGGGAAAGGTACACCAGAATGCTCTTAAAAAGCACGGGTGGTGAGATTTCGTCTCCTGTACTTTGGACATGTCAGGAGAGATAAGTCCCTGGAGAAAAACACCATGCTCATTACAGTAGAGGCGACAAGACGGATTGGCACAGTGGTTGCAACACTGGGCTCAAGCATAGAAGATTGTGAGGATGGCGCAGGACCGAGAGATGTATTGTTCTGTTGAATGTAGAGTAGCTATGAGTGGCAACCAACTTGACAGCACCTACCAACAACAATAACAACAATAGCACCCATCTCTTCATTGAAATCAATTCTCGGATTCACTTCAATTTTAGCCTGAGGCCTGCTTACTCTGTTTCATAAAGAACCAAAAGTCAGCAAAGTGTTAAGATCCTGTGTTTCAATCAATCTGCACCCATGGGAATTCTAATGTAATTTATTAGTATTACAGATTGCAAAGAGAGCTTCTAAGTTTTCAGTCAAATGGAAAAGAGAGAAAAACAAATACATTAATGGACTAAAAGTGAATAATAGTGTTTGTGTGAGTAATATTATAAATGAAACATGTGATATTTACTTCACCAGAGGGCATTTTCTTTCTTTTTAAAAAACAACCATGTTATTGGGGACTCTAGCAGCTCTTATAACATCCCATACATCAATCTTATCAAGCATGTTTACATATATTGCCATCATCATTTCCAAAACACTTTCTACTTGAGTCCTTGGTATAAGCTCCTCTTTCCCCCTCTCCCTCCCCCACCCTTCTACCCATGTCAATCCTTGATCAATTATATAATGCTATTATTGTTTCATATATTATACTATCCATTGTCTCCCTTCACCCACCTTTCTGTTATTCATTCCCTTTGGGGGAGTATGTATCCAACCTTGTGATGGGTTCCCCCTTTTACCCCTTCCCTTTCCTCAACCATCCCTCAACCGTCATGATATCACTACTCCCACTACTGTTCCTGAGGAGTTTACCTGTCCTGAATTCCAATGTGTTGAGAGTTCTTATCTGTACCAATCAATGTGTGTTCTCCTATCTAGCCAGATTTGTAGGTCATGGGAGTGTGTGTGTGTGGGGGGGAGGCATTCAGGAGCTAGAGAAATTATGTGATTCATCGATGCTATACTACACCTTGGTTGAAACTTCCCTTCCTTAAAACCCTTCTGTGGGGTGATATCCAACTGTCTTCAGGTAGGTTTTGGGTCTCCACTTCAAATCCCCTCATTTGCATCAATATAGTTATTTGTTTTGGATCTTTTGATACCTGATCCTGTGGACACCTCATGATCACACAGGCTGGTGTGCTTCTTCTATGTGGGCTTATTTGCTTCCCTACTAGATGGCTGCTTGTTTAACTTCAAGCCTTTAAGATCCCAGACGCTGTATCTTTTGAAGCCGGGCACCATCTGCTCTCTTTACATTTTCTTATGCACCCATTTTGTCTTCAGTGATCATGTTGGGAAGGTGAATATCAAACAGTGCCAGGTTATCAGAACAAAGTGTTCTTGTGTTAAGGGAGGCCTTGAGTGGGGACCCAAAGTCCGTCTGCTATCTATCCCTTTCATTATAAATTAATATATTTACATATACACATGCCTATAGTTGTACCTCTATAAATTGCTTTTGCCTCCTATTTCTTTCCTCTATTTCCTTTTCACCTTCCTCCTATCCCACTATCATGCTGTCCCTCCATTTGGATCTCAGGATTTTCTCTCAGATGCATTACACTTGGTCAAACCCCACCAGCATTACACTCCCTCCTCACATCAATTTTAGAACTCTTGTTGTTCCCTTATCTCTGAGTTTGTTCACTCCCCACTCCCCCTCCCACCCCAGAATTGCTGGTCCTGTTGTGTTCTCCTCAGTATTGTCCATCCTGCCTATCATATATAGATAGACATAGGGTGAAAAAAAGAGAAAAACAAAGAAAGAGAAACACAAAAACATAATAAAACAAAACAATGAAAAATAAATAGTGCAAGGTCTGTATGCTGATCCTTATGTATGTTTTCCTATCAAGTCTAGTGAGGTGTCAAGCCCTGTCCCCAAGTCAGAGGTCTATTCTCAGGATTCTTTGGGGACTTGGTTACTTTGCTCCCCTTGCTGCCCAGTTGCACTTCCTTCACATTTCACCCCACTATGCATGGGGCAGACTGGGCACACTTCCTGCACAATGTCTCCAGTGCTGTCCCCATAGCGCTATGGGTCAGTGAGGGCATGCCTTGTCTCACGATGGGACTGGCCCTACGGTCTTCTCTATGCATTGGCTGCTCCAAGCAGGGATGTTGTCCCCGGGGCTTGGTAGGCCATGATGCGGTTCTCTCTTCTCTCCTCCCTCTCCCTCTTAGTTCGCCAGAAGGTATTTTCTGACATAATCTTCTAAAGTCAGACCTATACTAAGGATAAAAATTCAAAAATTATTTGGGTTCTCAGATAATTTTCTCCTACTCTTAACATTGAGTGTTTTGAATACAACAAAACATAGGTGCTTCATGTAGAGAGAGTACTGTTTTTTCCCTCATTTCTATTTAATTCACTCCTTTCCAAATATTATTGATTTATTTATTGGGCCTTGTTCTTCACTTATCATCATTATTACTTTTTCATTTCCATACTATGGAAATAATATATACATGTTGACATGTGGAGCTGAACTTACGTCAAGCAAACCTTACTGAAACGTTATGATATTAAAAAGTAAATGCTGCAAATACAGACTTGAAAATATGAACAGTTCTATGAAGCTGAGTTTCCAATATTTCTCTCCCTAGAACTAACCCTGAAGCCCTCATTTCTGTTTTTCTTTTATTTATACAGCTCTTCAACATTCTTTGCTATTCTCAAAACATAGAAAGCAGAGTCAAAAGGGACCTCAAGAAATTGATCTCTCTTGCCTTCAAGAAAGAGAATGTCTAGCATCAAACGGCATTTGTTCAATATTCATCTTTAAAGGAAAACAAAAAGGCACTTTGAGTTATACTGATAAGGAGTGACACAGCTAAATACATAGTATATAATTTCTCCTTATGAGATTTTCACTTTACTAACAACATTTCCACTCTACTAACAACACATTCATAGAAATTCTCTAAAAATCTATTCTTGGACCCTTCCTTTTACAAGATTAGGCTTTCATTCTTTCCCCCAATCTATATTTCTTTTTTTCTCCTATATGCCTTGTGTTTAAGTACTTTATTTACAATAAGTACTCAAGTTAAATTTTAAATCCCTTGTGATTTTAAATAGCACAAGATTCACTTATTCTGTTTCCTTGCTAAAAGAAGTCATCATTTCTTTCCTAATAGCCATATCTACTGTTTCTCAGAACTAGAATTTGATAAAACAAAGATCTAACTAGACCCATATACTGCCTGAAGTTTGGCGTATTTCGAAGGATATTTTCATAGTATGGCAGTGTAGTCTTTCTGAACAGAGTTGACAAAGCTGACTCTTTAGCAAACCTGTGCACTAGTACTTCTGGACAGTGATCCCGCACCACAACTGCCCACCTTAGATGGCTCTTTAGAAGATGATTGGCCCAAAGAAAGGCAACATTTCCTCTTAGTTGCCACTGAAGGTGAAATGATTGTTCGATGCAAGAGAATGGAGATATGATTGTGGTTTCTTCAGTACTATAGCAAATGGCCTGCTAGGATCTGCTCTCAGTCACCACTTCTCCCTACAGAGTTGTGTCAAGAGTCATGAAGAAGGCACAATAATAAGGGAAGCCAAAGCTTGATTACTGAAAGCAGTACAAAACTCTCTTATCAGAGATTTTACTTAGGCCAAAGTAAAACATTTTAAGTAGGTCAAATAAATAAGCCCTGAACTACTAACTACAGAGATTGTTGATTCAACCCATACGCACCTTGGTAGAAGGACCTAATGTGGCCATTATCCTATTTTGGACGTCATTCTCTACTGTACTAATGGACAGGATTAGGGTAGGATTTATCTGTGACTTTAGTAAAAGGTGCGAACCAAGCAACACCCTTTGTTTCTTTGGGAGCATTTTCAAGTCTCTACCTTATTAGAGGATGTGACTTGGGACACCATCTTTTGTTTCCTTGGGGGTCTGGTCAGCTAAAAGACAAACTACGCCTTCATCATAGCCATTCCTCAGGCTATGAGAGCCATCTGGGACACAGAAAGAAATCCTAAGACTTTGGAAAAGCACGTTCAAGATGTTTGTCTAAGGGGCAGGTCCTACCATGACCAGATGTGTCCGAGATGGTGGCACAGAGACTCACAGGAACAGTGCTGAGAAGATGGGACAGCTTCTCCTCACCTGGCCCGAGGCTGTGGGACTGTGAGGTAGAACAACAGGCTGGAGTCCTGACTCATGGAGGCCAAGACCATGGAGCTGAAAGACCTGAAGACCAGAGAGAAACGTGGCTGCTGGCTCAGAAGAGGTGTTGCTTCAGACCAATGACTGAATCCTTCCTCTTTTCAGATCCTGACATGTGATAAGCTATGACCGTCCCTTTTAAATCTATTAATAGTGAGTACTGTCTGTGAGTTCTGTGTGGCCATTGTAACAAATTATTGAGCTTGGGATAGATGGAGGGGGTGGTGAGAGGAATGGCTGGTGTCAGATGACCTCTGGACCCATAGCATCAGGGAAGCCAGAGAAGGTTAGATACGATTGAACTATGGAATTGTGTAATAGGTGGATGAAGTGCCGATAATAATGTTAAAAAAGAAAATGATGAGAAATTTAGTAGCAAATAATCTAAATAAAGTACAGAAGGAATTTTTCAGACTATTTAAGTAGTTTTTTTTATTAGTATATGCAAAACAAAACAAAAAACTTTTAAAGAAAGCCCCCTGCTGCTTGCTGGCGGGTATGCCGCAGTCTCCCTAAACTAGGCATCAGACAGACAGAGGCTGCACTAGCTCTACGACTTTCCCTGAGTCTCTGTGTCCTCAGGACTACCATATATAGACATTATTTCATTTTTGTAAATCATGAATAAAAATGAATGAAATCAAACTTTCATTACAAATCATAAATTAATATACTAGGAAGTATTCTATAACCATGACCACATCCTCTAACGGGGACAATCAGGGTGCAGAACCAGGCAAATACTAGTGACTCAACAAATGTAAGTGTAATGGAGCAGTAACTAGATTGCAGTAGATTGGAATATAAATGAAATATTAAAATAGAAATTCGTTTGGACAATTTATGAAGAATTCTTAGCATGAAAACAGATAGGAAAAGAAGGCACAGCAGTGTAAGGAGATTGAAAATAAAAATGTTTTAAGTGGAAATTTTTGTCTTATGATATTCTTGTGGTTTTATTGACAAGGAAGAAAGTGGCTTACAGTGTTCAGTCGATATCACGCGAAATTTAATTTTGGTTGTTTTTGTAACACCTCCAGATTTTTAATTATTATTACTCTGAGGCTTGCTGATCTTATAAAATTTTATTACTTCTTTTAAAGGAACATGTGAGAAGAGTACAATAAAATGCTTACAAATTAGAAGTTTAGATATAAGAAACTTTCACAAAACTTTCTTTATCAAGAATGAAATCTCCTCTAGATGCTGCTGCTGTTAATGAATTCTCTCTGATACTTATTAAGGCAAAATCACATTAAAATATTATGCATTATTCTTTGATATCCAAAGTGATCATGTTAGGAAACAAACATTAAATTACCACTCTATTTTTTACCACTCTATTTTAATGACACCAACTTTCAAACTAATAAACATTATACAGAATGGTAATCATTCCTTCTAAATTATAAAAATGAGGTAATCTTATTATTTCTTTTCTATGCAGTATTAATTATTAACTGATCACTAGTTATTTTGTTACTCCTCCTGAAAGTAAATTATCTGAATTATTTGAATTTTAATAACTTAAAATTGGACTCCTCCCATACATACAGTATCTAATTAAAAGTAACTAATTAATGATGAAACATGGAACAATGGGAAAATGTTGATTTGAGCCTAGTTAAATTAATCTTCTGTGCTCCTTGGGTTACCAATTAAAAAAAATAAAGAATATTATCAACATAATTTTCCAGTGAATTTTGGGGAAAATGTAAAGTACCAAAGTATGAGCCAATTAAGTAAATCTAACATAACTAAATTTGCTTTCTCACATACCAAGAATTAGAAAAATATAACTGAAAAAGATTGCCATCAACTTTGAGCACAGTAACACATAATTTAGTCTACAATTTTCAAATCTTTAATAAACTTTTGGGGGTTACAATAAGAATAAACATCTGCCCCTGAAACTATTGTCCTGCGATAAATTTTAAACCTTAAACTAAAAATTTATTCTGAAGTTATCTTAAAACCAAATAATAACTTAGCTTAACTAGTGAAATATGCCTGTGTTGAGCATTATGCTCTTTTAAAACTATCTATATTAGATAAAATGGACAATAACAAATGGAAAGATTAGGTGGAAATCTTAGGGAACAATGAGTTTATATGAATAAGGGAGAAGAATTCAGAAAATTCTGTGGCAACTTAAAGTAATCAATGTCACTAATTTGTGCATGTAGAAACGTGGTGTATGTTTTGTATATTTTCAACAACAAAACAAAATTTGATGAGGGGAGAGAATTAAAACATCTGTATCTCATTGCTTACATAAATCTCTTATATAAACAGGAACTTGGATCTCATTTTTTTAAATCATTTTATTAGGAGATGATACAACTCTTATCACAATCCATACATACATCCATTGTTTCAAGCACATTTGTACATTTGTTGCCATCATCATTCTCAAAACATTTTCTTTCCACTTGAGCCCTTGGTATTGGCTCCTCATTTTTCCCCTCCCTCCCCCACCTACCCTCTCTCATGAACTCTTGACAATTTATAAATTATTATTTTTCATGTCTTACACTAACTGATGCCTCCTTCACCCACTTTTCTGTTGTCCATCCCCCTCGGAGGGGGTTATAGGTATGTCGGTGTGATCAGTTTTCCCTTCCTACCCCCACCTTCCTCTTACCCTCCAGGTATGGCTACTCTAAATATTGGTCCTGAAGGGTTTATCTGTCCTGAAGTCCCTGTGTTTCCAACTCTTATCTGTCCCTGTGTACATGCTCTGGTCTAGCCGGATTTGTAGGCAGAATTGGTATCATGATAGGGGTGAGGGGGCGGGGATTTTGGAGAAGTAGAGAAAAGGTGTATGTTTCATTGGCGTTACACTGCACCCTAACTGACTCATCTCTTCCCGGCGACCCATTTAACTCTATGAAGCAAATAAGAGTTTCCAGAGGTGTGAGAAAGCTGAAGTTCAGAGACATTTATTGACACCTAAGAGTGAGGAGTTAGAAGGAACAATACTAGATCTCAAACTCAACATTCACTTCAAAATATCTTTGTTTCCAATATAACTCATACGTTTATATTCATTATTCTTGTAGAAAAAAATTGTGATTCTTAAAATTATGTGTCAATGTGGCTTGTTCCTGATTCTCAGTAGCTTGGCAAAAATCATGTAACCGTCCTTCATTATGTGATCTACTGTGATCCAGAAGTTCCCTTGGAATGTGGCTTGCATCCTATATGTCTGTTCTGGAAAAGCTCACCACCTCTATCATCCTCGGACCTCCAGTTCTTAGAGCGTGAGGCAGCAGTCTGCAATCTAACCTATCTAATTAGGGGATAAGGAAGAATGGAGATGGATCTGTACATTTGAATTATGGTGCTGGCAAAGAATATTGAAAGTACTATGGACTGCCAAAAGAACAAACAAATCTATCTTGGAAAAAGTACAGCCAGAATGTTTCTTAGAGACAAGGATGTCACAGCTCACGTTCTTTGGACATGTTGTCAGGAAAGACTAATTCCTGGAGCAGGACCTCATGCTTGGTAAAGTAGAAGAGCTTTGAAAAAGAGAAAGAGACTCTCCACAAGATGGACTGACACAATGACGGCAACAATGCACTCAAACATATGCACAGTTGTGGGGATGGCGCGGGGCTGGGTGGTGTTTTGTTCTCTTGTACATAGAGTGGCTATGCCTCAGAACCCACGTGACAGCACCTAACAGAAGCAACACAGCCCTGTGAACCAGCAGCCTGCCCTCTAACCGACCAAGCAGGGTTCCATCAGCCCCTGGGGCCACACGAGTAAAGAAAAGCTTCCATCTTGAAGCAGGATCCACAGGTTTGGGCCTTATCAGCCTCTACAACTGCATTAATCATTTTCTTAAAATAAAACAATATATGAGGGTAAGGCAAAAATCACTGCTACCAAAAAAATAGACATTTGATTAAACAACCATATCAAAATGCAAGGCTTTTTTTCTTGATATGTCTATGTCTAGGTCAATATACTTCTGAAGGCAATGCTTCCATCTAACCTTTCCCTGAAGACTCGGACACCATGTCAAAATGGCAACTTTGGGCTGTTATGGTAAATGTGTCCATTTTGACATATCCTTGAGGGACTCAACTTTTGAATGCTCTCTGAGCTTGGGACTACACTAAAACACATCTTAAGGGGCACACAGTGCCTTGTACAGTGGAGTATTGCAGGTGTAACTAGGTTACAATTTAACACCTTAGCATTTGATCTACTTTTTGACCCATTTTAAAGTTTTTCCAGTTTTTACAATGTTCTGTTTTCTTTTATATTGAAGTTTTTCTCTGTTTTATTTTGTCATTGTTGTTGAGCTTTGGTTTAGTTTTGCTTTGGTTTTTGTTTTATATGTTTTCCTGTATGTGAAACCCAAGATGGGTAAATCAATAGAGAAAATAACTGGATTAAAAGTTTCCTCGGAGCCTGGATGCGCTGCTTGGATTACTCTTTTAACACCAGAACCATATGGTGGCCATCAAGTTTACCTAACAATAAGCGCTTCCTCTTCCATGAAATCTGACTGACTTTTTTTGGTCAAACAAATACTGGCTCTTCTTTATTTACACATTCGTATAAACTCATAGTTCTTTTTACACACCTCCCTTGGGAAATTTCCAAAAATATTTTTCTCCCCAAAAGACTTTTGTATAGATATATATTCTCATATAATTACATTTGTTTATATGTTATTTCAATACTATTGAAAAAAAATGTAAGCTCTACGACGGAAAAAGACTAGGCTTCCTCCTTCTCTTCTTTCACTACCCTACCTCAGTAATCTCTACTCACATGACTCTGGTCAATGCTGGTTACTTGGTAATCAGTTAAATATCTTAATTACACGAGTCACTGGTCAGATCGAGTGAATATGAGATCATTTTTCCTCAAGAAATATAAAATCTAAGATAGTAGCTCTGGTTCTAAAAAAGGCACGGGTAGCAGAAACTGTGCTCTCCAAGTGCATTGCTGTCATCTTGTTGTTGCGTCTCCCCGAGTCAGTTCCAACTCCCGTCAATCCTGGACATCCTGAGATGAAAGATGCCTGGGTCTGGGCCATCCTCACCAGCCCTGCTGGTTGGAGCCTGCTGGTGTACTCACTGTGTGCATCCATCTTTGTGACACGCTTTCTCATTGTTATGGACCTTGTACTTTAACAAGTTTTATGTCCTTTCCAAAGGATTAGTTTCTCCTGAGAATATGTCCAAAGTACATGAGATAAAGGCTTGCCATCCTCACTTCAAAAGAGCATTTCAGTCAGTCCATGGTGCTTTCTTCACCAGCACCTTAATTCAGATGTGTCCATCCTTCTTTGGTCTTCCTTATTCACTGCCCAACTTTCACAGGCACATAAGGCCATTGAAAATACCGTAGGTTGGGTCTGCTACCTTTTAGTCCTCAAAGTGACAGCCTTGTTCTTCTTGTGCAGCACATTCACCAAATGTAATACGTCGTTTGGCTTCTAAACTGGTGCTTCCATGAGCACTGATTGTGGAGCCAAATAAGATGAAATCCTTTATTTCAATCTTTCTTCCATTTATCATGATGTTACCTGTCGGTCCAGTTGTGAGGATTTTATTTTTGTTATGTTGAGTTGCAATTAGTATAAATTCAGTAAAGAAGGCTTCAACCCTTGATCTTCCTCAGCAAGTGCTTCAAGTCCTCCATGCTTCCAGCAAGTTAGGTAGTGCCATCTGCAGATTGTAGGTTGTTGGCAACCCTTCCCCCAATTCTGATGCCACCGTCCTCACAATATAGCCCGCTTCATGGGTTACTTGCTCAGCATAGAAACGGGATTAATTTTTCTGTATATAAATACTTTCAAAAGTTAATTTTATTTTTCTCAGCAGTTTTATTTGCAAGAAATTTACATATTATATATTCAATCATTCAATCATATCACGGAGAATTGTACAATCACCCACACATCAATTTTAGAACATCCCTCCCCTTCCCGATGGTCAAATCGCCTTTAAGATTATTCATGCGATCACAATTAATTCTAGTACTCCCTCCCCGCTCCTATCTTCATTAGTTACTCCGGAAATCCCCTTTCCCTCCTTATCCCTCCCCTTCCACCCCTGTAATTCCTACATCCCCTTATATCTGTTATTATCATTATGCCTCCACTCCTCCTGTGCTTCATAGCTAGGGGATCCAACAGAAAACAAAATCACGCTAAGGTGTTAAGGGTAAAAGCATATTATTGTATACAAAAATACTAATAAAAGGTGTTAAGGATAAAAACATATTATTGTATACAAAAATACTATAATGCATACAAAGGAAAATATCCCCAACCATAATCAAAAAGCCAGGGAAGAAATTTCTATCGTGGAACATCTCAGAGATACGTGCACCCAGAACAGCTTCAGATCGCCTCCATAGGGTAGCCAAGTGAAAATTCAATCCAGAGTAATCAAGATTACAATGGCCTCTGTCTGATAGTAAGGATGATCTCAACCTTTGCCCCTGGCTAGAGTGGATCTGCCAGTGGCTCAGTCTGACCAGGTGCTCTGCAGATGTGTTTTGGGCTCTCACCGTCCCCCATAGCCCTCCAAAAACTGGGTGTTCATAATTTTTGCTCTGATGTTTTTCTCCTTACCATATTCAAGATTTATAATTGTCATCTTTGGATCACACAAGCTGGTATGCTTCGTCCATGAGGATCCTCACTTATATGGCTGCTTGTTTGAATACAAGCCTTTAAAACCCCAGACACTATTCCAGTAGGTAGCCAGGCACCATCTACTTTCTTCACCACACTTTGCTGTAGCACCCTTATCTTCAGTGACCATTTCATAAAGGTTAGTATGGAGCAGGGCCATGATGTAATAACTAATTGTTCTTAAGTTGGAGCTAGGATTTTGTGTGAGTCCAAACCCCATTCCTGGATCTATGCCCATTTTTTTTAATTTGCTGTAACTTAGCAGCAAATCCATATGTCATATCATTCCATAATTCAATCATATCAAACAAAAGTTTGCAACTTCTTCCATAATTATATGTTTCCAAAACATACTTTTCCTTCCTGGACTTCTTGACATCTTCTCCCACTTATCTCCTTCCCCCCCCCC
>NW_022111300.1:3891699-3913866 GCF_000313985.2 Echinops telfairi | reverse complement strand
TGTCCCCCCCCCGTCTATATTCCCTTTACCTCAAACCCCTTTTAGAGTTTCTTTCTCTGTAGGTTCAATATACCTAGGGTTTATTTAACAAACAGTAAGACCAAAAATAACAGTTTCAAACGCATGAGACCCAGTGGTGATGCACCTGTGAGATAGATCCTAATATAAATGAGCATAAGCAGAATATGAGGAATACCCCTCAAAAAAACGAAATTTTTTTTCAAAACTATGTGTTTACTTTTTTTTTTTTTTTTGCAAAACACCCTATCACCTTCAAAGCACTCTCCATTAAACTTAAAACATTTGTCAAATCTGAGATTCCATTCTTGAATACGTTTCTCAAACTCATCTGTTGGAATGGCTGACAACACCTCCCTCTTTTGTTGTTGTTGTTGTTTTTGTTTTTTTTCTACACCTCTTCTACATCTCCAAATTGCTGTCATTTCAAGTCCCTCTGCACTTATGGAAACAAAAATAAGTCACACAGAGCAAGGTCAATCGAGAGAGGCATGCTGCTTTTTGCCAAAAACTGGTGCATTGAGATGGTTGCTTGAGCAGGTGCATTGGTGTGGTGGCAAAACTAGTCCCCTGTCTGCCAAAATCAGGCCTTTTTGGTTGCACACTGTAATGCAATATTTCCAGGACCTCTAAGTAGAATGCTGGATTAAGAATCTGACTTGATGGAATGAATTCTAAATGCACAATCCCCTTAACAACACAAAAACAAATTAGCATTGTTTTGATCTTTGATTTTACTTGACGAGCTTTTTTGTGCAAGGTGATAATCACGTATTCCACTGGTCTGATTGATGTTTGCTTTCAGGGTCTTAAGAATAACATCATGTTTCCTCACAGATAATGATCTTGGGGAAAAGTCTGGTCACTTTGGAGCTGTTCTTTCATAGCACGGCATGTTTTCACTCACTCTTTTATCTGGTCATCAGAACCAGAGACACAAATTTCACAGCATCCTTCTCATTCCCAAATCTTCCATTAAAATTCATTGAACTGAGCTCCAAGATAGTTCAGATAAGTTCCCCATCTCTTCAATGGTCTATTGTCGGTCTTCAAGCACTAGTGCACAGATTTTTTTCAACATTTTCATTCATTCAGGAAGTTGACCGACATCCAGAATGAGGTTTGTCATCAAGCGACATTTCACCTTTTTTGAAATGAGAAAACCACTCGTAAACTTGAGGTTTTTCCCATAGGTTCTTCAATACCACAACAGTTTCTGCAGCATTTTTCCCGAACAGGAAACAAAATTTACAGCCACATTCTGTTCTCTTTAATCAGTCATCACGAAAAGAAGGTTCGAGTGAAACTCCTTTTACAAAAAAAATTGACTGTGACCAGAGAGAACTTTCCCAGGCAACACCACTGGGTGCACTAACTCAGAGCAAGTTGCTTGATGCTCGCCTAGTGGGAAAAATGCGTACTACAAAAGTTCCACTCAGAGGAGCTTTCTTCCTGTTTTTTATTTGTTTGCTTGCTTGCTTGATTGATTGATTAATCAACTGATTGATTGGCACCCCATCATATAACAGAATGGCTATTACAGGATTACTGGGATAATACTTATCTTAATAGAACATACCAGGCATTGATGTACCAAGACCTTGTTTGTTCCCCACCCAACAGTGTAACGCTCTTGGTACCGCTGTTATCTTCTACTTCAGACACCTTGTGTTTTCCGGCTTGAACCCTCGGGTTAGAAGTGTGGGGTAGAGTCCCATTCACCAAATGGAGTTCCCATTTGAGGTCTCAACGATGCAGCCTCTGCAGCATGCTGTGCACCCCGACAATGCAAAATTCAGTGTCCCAGTGTTCTATGGCACCCAGTCTGGGTTCCTGGGATACCCCCAATGCCCTAGGTTAGTTATGCCGACTGGCTACATACAACTAAAGACCTTCCCCACCTAATCATCCCAAGGGAATTCTCAGTCTCACCTCCCCACACCTGGCAATCAGCCCTCCACCAACATACATGCACCTGTGTTCACCCAAACTTAACCCTCTCCTACACCCATCAGAAAGTCTCGTCCCTTTGTCAGATCCACCTCCTTTCTGTGGGACCTCACCCCAGGTCTACATGGCTACCACTCAGTAGACAGCATCCTCCCTTCTCCAACCATTTGATTGTAGTTGTCATGAGGTAGCCTCTGGCAAGTGACCTACACCATATTTACCTGAAGCAAATGACACTTGGTTCATGGCACTGGGCAGGCTCTTTACCAGGCTGTCTGGTCCCCAGCCAGATGACTGAGCTGGCGCCCATTCTGCGGTTGTTCCTACTGCAGTGGCTCATACAGTATTTGTCCTTTTGTGCTTGACTAACTTCTCTCAGCATCATGTCTTCCAGATCCCTCCCCGCATCGAAGAGTTTCACGGTCTCATTGCTGTGTTTTAGGGATATATAATATTCCATTGTGTGTATGTCCCAGAGTTTTTTCATCCACTCTTTAATTGATGGGAATGCAGGCTGCTTCCAGCTTTGTGCTTTTGTGAGCTGTGCTGCAATGAACATGGGAAGCAAACGTCTGCACATGATCTGTATCTTATTTCTTTGGGGTATAAGCCTAGCAATGGTATTGCTGGATCATGTGGTAGTTCAGTTTCCATCCATTTTAGGTATTGCCATATCGCCTTCCACAGTGGCTGTCCATATTTACACGTCCACCAGAAGCGATAAGAGTTCCTATCTCACCACACCCTCTCCAACATTTGCTGTTCTCAGTTTTAAATTGGGCTCCAGTGATGGGTGTTCGGTGGTATCTCATGATTGTTTTGATTTGTATTGCCCAGATGGCTAATGACTGGGAACATTTCATCATCTGTTTATTAGCCATTCGAGTATCCTCCTCTGTGAATCTTCTGTTCAGGTCTTTTGCCCACAGTATCAGAGAGCCATTAGTTTTTTTCTTGTTGTAAGTTTGTAAAATTCTGTAGATTTTAGTACTTAGTCCTTTGTTATGTCGTTACTAAGTATCTTTTCCATGTCTGTCGGCTCTCTTTTTACTCTTTTAATAAAGTCTTTCAATGTATTCAAATGTGTTATTTTTAATTGGTCCCAGGTACCTATTTTATTTTCCAGAATGTGCTTCATTTGTTAATTCTGATAGCCATGTATTCCTGCACTACAGTTTCTAGCTTTGTCCCAATTTTCTCATGGATGATCCTGATAGTTTTGGGTTTCACAGGTCATTGATCCACCTTGAGTTTGTTTTTGTGCGTGGAGTAAGAAATGGGTCTTGTTTCACTTTTCTGCAAGTATAGATCCAGCTTTTCCAACACGATTTATTGGAGGAAATCTGATCCCCATTTAATGTTTTTTGGACCTTTATTGAAAATCAATTGTCTGTTTGCAAATGTTTTTATTTCTGGATTTTCTGTACTGATACATTGATCCGTGAATCTATCATTCTACCAGTGCCAGGCTGTTTCGACGTCTGTGGCTGTATAGTAGGTTTTGAAGTCAGGTAGAGCAAGACCACCTACGTTATTCTTCCTTTTAAGGAGTTCTTTGCCTATCCTGTGTTTCTTCCCTCTCCATATGAAGTTGGTATTATTGTTTTCTATTTATTTGAAGAATGCTGCTGGGATGTGGATCAGGATTGCATTGAATCTGTATAGTACTTTAAGTCATATTGACATTTTCACAATATTGAGTCTTCCAATCCGTGAACATGGGATGTTCCTCCGTTTGTGTAGTTCCCTTCTTGCTTCTTATGGTAATGTTCTGTAGTTTTCTTCATACAAGTGTTTTGGTTTTTTGGCTAGTTTTATTCCTAAGTATTTCAGCTTCTGCATGGCTATTGAAAATAATATTTGCGTTAGACAGGGTTCTCTAGAGAAACAGAATGCTAATAATTTTATATATTATATATATATATACATATATATATAATATATAAAACATAAAAAATAAACAATTAATTAAATTATAAAACAGTACAAATGGCTCAACGCAACTCACTCCCGTGAGACAGTTGTAAGACACTGGCAGTCCTTCAAGTCTTGAGGGCCACCTGGTAGTCCTCTGTAGAGCAATTCAGGCTATCCGGGCACAGGCAGCAAACAGCAAGGCAGGTCACCAACAGTCAGCCAGATGACAGGGTCCGACAGTTCCCAGCTCAAGAGATGTAAATTCCAATTGTGTGGCAAAGTAGATCTTGAAGGAACCTCAAATTACAGCAACACAGTCTATGGGTTAGGTGCCCCACAGTTAGTGTAGCTTGAAAATTGAGGCAAAGAACAAGCAAGGCAGCTGCACACTAGTCTGATGATCAAAGAGCAATAGACAAAAAAAGGCAAGGAACGACGAGCCATTTATCTCTCCGCCCTTCAATTAATCCCACATGTGTTTACCAGCCAGGTTGGCACAATAAACTTACCTCAATATTGTTTCCTTGGTCTCTTTTTCAGTATTCCCGTCACTGGTATATCTGAACCCAATTGATTTCTGTTTGTAAATTTGTATCCTGCTACACTACCAAGCTCCTCTATTGTTTCCAGCAATCCTATTGTGGACACATGGGATTCTCAATATATAAAATCAGATCATCTGCAAATAGTGAAAGTTTAACTTCTGCTTTACCCAACTGTACTCCTTTGATCTGTTGCCATTGTGTATGGACCTGGCTAGGACTTCCGGCACCTTGTTGAATCAAAGTGGGGATAAGAGATATCATGCCGGGTTCCCTTTGTCAGTGGAGAGATTTTCAGCTTTTTGCCATTCAATGTAATATTGGTTATTGCTTTTTCATATTTGACCATTATTATAATAAGAATTTTCCCTTTCAATCCTTTCTTCTTGAGGGTTTTATTTAGGAATGGATATTGGATATTATATAATGCTTTTTATGCATCAATTGAAATGACTATATGGTTCTTGTCCTTTTTCTTATTAATGTGGTGGATTATGTTAACTGTTTTTTGAATGCTGAAGCCTCCCTGCATCCCACTTGGTATGAATCCCACTTGGTCACGATGTTTTGTCTTGTTTTGTTTGGGGTTTGGGGGGGGGGGCGGTTGATATGTTGTTGGATTCTATTGGCCAAGATTTTGTTGAGAATTTTTCACCTATGTTCATGAGAGCTATAGGTAGTTCTATAGTTCTCTATCCTTGTGGGATCTTTGCCCAGTTTGGGTATCAGGGTTATGCTGGCTTCATAGAATGAGTTTGGGGGTTTGCTATCCCTTCCTATGTTCTGGAAGAGTCTGTGTAGGATTGGTGTCTGCTCCTCTCTAAATGATTGGTAGAATTCACCTGTGAAGCCACCTGGGCTGGATGGAGCCTTTTTCATTGGGAGTTTCTTGATGGCCTTATCTATTTCTTGTTTTGCTATGGGACTATTAAAGTTCTTAGTGTCCATACGTGATAAGTTAGGGAAAGGGTGTTTTTCTAGGTATATGCCAGGTCCTCCAAGATATTGAATTTGTTAACACACAGCCTTTCATAGTACTGTGTTATTAATCTGCTTATTTCATTAGGGTCTGTTGTGACTTCCCCTGTTCCATCCCTAAGTCTTGATATTGATATCTGCTCCTTCTTTTCCTTTGTTAACTTTACTAGTGGTTTGTCAATTTTGTTGCTCCTTTCAAAGAACCAGCATCCTGTTTTGCTAATTTTCTCCATTATCTTCTGTTTTCCAGTTCATTTATTTCTGCTCTTATTTTTTTCCTTTTACTGTTGAAGGTATTATACTCTTGTTCCTGTTCTAATTGTTGGAAGCGCTGTGTTAAGCAGGTGACCATGATTCACTCAACTTTTTTTTTATGTGGGCGTTTACTACAATAAATTGACCTCTGATAACAGCTTTTGCTGCATCTCATAGTTTTTGGTATGTTGTGATAATTACCCATTCCTTTTTGAGAAGTAAATTGTTGAGCCTCCAATTATTGTCTTTGTTTTCTATTCTGTCTATTGTTTGTTGATTTCCAGCTTAATGGTTCAGTGGTCAAAGAATATAGACTGAATGATCTCTGTGTTTGAATTTTCTCAAACTTGCTTTATGTCCCAATGTGTAGTCTCTTCTAGAATCTGAGTCATGTGCATTACAGAAAAATGTGTATTTTTTTGCTGTATGGAGAGCTCTGTCAATATCTATGAGGTCAAGATGATCAATTGTATTGTTCAGCTCTTTCATTACTTTGTTGAGTTTCTTACCTGTTGATCTACCTTTCCTCGAGAGTGGTGCATTAAAATCACCTACTATAATTGTTAATCTAGTGATTTCTCCTTTCATCTCCTTGAGGATTTGATTGATGAATTTGGAGGGTCTTTCATTAAGTGCATATAAGTTTGTTATGGTTATGTGTCCCTGGTCTATTGACCCTTTGAGCATTATGTAATGTCCATCTTGTCTCTCATTATCCTGTGTATTTTGAGGACTATTTTGTCTAAGATTAATATTACTACCCCTGCTTTTAAAAATTTTTTTCCATTAGCTTGGCAAAGTTTTCACCAACCTTTGACTCTCGGTCTGTGTTTTTTTTAAATCATTTTATTAGGAGCTCATACAACTCTTATCACAATCCATACATACATCAATTGTGTAAAGCACATTTGCACATTCATTGCCCTCATCATTCTCAATACATTTGCTCTCCACTTAAGCCCCTGGCATCAGGTCCTCATTTTTTCCCCTCCCTCCCCATGCCCCCTTTCCTCATGAGCCCTTTATAATTTATAAATTATTATTTTGTCATATCTTGCGACTCTCAGTCTGTTTTTGTCTGTGATTTTGAGATCTGTCTCTTGAAAGCAACAGATTACCTGATCTTGCTGCCTAATCCAGTGGGCTATGCTTTGTCTTTTTATGGGCATGTTTAACCCATGAACATTCTGTGTAATTAAATCTAATGGCAGATTCCGTGTCACTGTCATCTCTGACTATCTCTGTTTGATATCACTTCTTCCTGGTTGATAGGGTGGTGTAGGTGTGTGAGGAGTTTATTCTTGTCTTCGATCTTCCAATTGATCTGTCATGGTTTGGGTGCTGTTTTCCATGTTTTGGTTTCTGTTTCTGGGTGTTGTTACACCCTTTGGTGACCCATGTTTGTGTGCTGCAGTCAGTTTTCAGTCCACAAGGAACAGGATAGTAATGCTGGTTTTGTTTTTATGTATTCTCTAAATATTTTCCTTATTTGAGAAAACTCTTATTTCTCCTTCAAATTTGATGGAAAGCTTTGCTGGATAGAGAATTCTTGGGTTGCAGTTGTTGCTCAACTTTTGGAATATGTTGCTCCAACTTCTTCTCTACATGGTCTCTATGGAGAGATCTGAATTTATTCTTATCCGTTTATCTTTCTATGTGACTGCTTTTTTTCTCTCTAGCTGCTCTCATGATTATCCCCTTTGCTTTGAAGTTGAATGATTTCATTACTATGTGTCTTGATGTGTTTGGGGGGTTAATCTAAGTGGTTTCCTCTCTGTTTCCTAGATGTTTATTGTCTCCTCTTTTGTGATATTGGGAAATTTTTCTTTTTCTGATATTGGGGAATTTTTATTCCAAGTATTCCTTTACCATTTTAACTGTAAGTTAATTGGTTTCTTGCTGTTCGGGGACCCCAATCATTTGAGCATTGTTGGATTTCATGGAATCCTACAACATCTTTATCCTGGTTTCAGATTCCTTTGCTTTTTTGTTTGATTACTTCTCTCATTTATTGAATTCTGATTGGTTATCTTCGAGTTCACGGATTTTATTTTCCATTTCTTCCATTCTATTGTTGAGGTCTTTCATCTTGTTCCTTAATTCTGCTAACTCTTGAACTTCCCTTCAGTGTGAGGATTCTTGTATGTCTCTTTTTTTAGCTGCTTTCAAGATCAATTCCTTAAATTCTTTTATGACTCTCAACAACATACTCTTGAATTCTCTGTCTGGCAATTCAAGGGCTTTTTCTGTGTAGACCAGTGGTTCTCAACCTGTGGGTCATGACCCCTTTGGGGGTTGAATGACCCTTTCACAGGAATCACCTGATTCATAACAGCATCAAAATGACAGTTATGAAGTAGCAGTGAAAATAATTTTATGGTTGGGGGGGGGGTTGTCACCACAACATGAGGAACTGTATTAAAGGGTCGCGACATGAGGAAGGTTGAGAATCACTGGTGTAGACTCTTAAGTATGGGTCATCTTCAGAAGTTAATTTTTGTTTCTTTAGATTTTTTTCGTGGTAGCTGCTGGTGTATTCCGTTGTCTGCATCACTTCAAGGATGAACTAAGGTGCTGTGTCGGCTTCTGTGATTCGCTGGGAGGAGGGCAGAGTCGATAGGTTAGGGAAGGTCAGCTATATTCCAGAGAAGGTATTGTTTATAGGTGATGTGGGTGTGTTTTTTGGGGTGTATAGGAAAAGTAGGATATAGGTGGTCACTATTGTGTTTTAGTTAGAGGTATTAATCTTAGGAAGCCTTCCTGTTAAGTGTGTTAATTTTTAATGAGTTAGCAAAAAGGGTTAATGGAGATATGTTTTCGAGAGTAATTTAGGGAGAATGGGTATTGCTGAGGTGTAAGAAACAGGTTCTAGAGATTGTGGTGGTTTGGTGTGTAAAGGGTATACTAAGTCTACCAGAGCCCCTTATCAACCCTGTATATTATGAGAGACAGAGTGCCATCCTTTAAATATGTGTGCTTATAACAGAAGGCCCCTTTATAGTAGATTCCTGTACCACTGATAATTCTCCACTCCATATGTATTTTCCCAGGGTGGATATAGGCTATTGTAGTTGGTGCCCAAAGGGAGGAAGGACACCTGATCAGAAAGTGGTCTGCCTAAGACCAGGGGGTGGCCTTGTGTTTGCTGTCTACCTCTCTAGGGGCAGAGGTAGACATGCTGAATTCAAATCTCTATGGCAATGAAAAGAGCCTTGGGTTTTCTTTGTCAGAGGCTGATAAGAATAATTCTGATAACTACTTGAAGCCAGCTACGCTACAGGTTGGAGCTGAGTCTCTATCTCACTGGGGTTGACTCTTTCTATACACAGCAAGGGTTATCTATTTGGAGGGCTGCGTAGGTAGTGCTGGGAAGGCCAGTGCGGGTGATGCTGGGTGGGCTGGTCAGGTGCCACACAAGTGGCACTGAGTGGACTGGTTGCAAGCACTCACAAGGGGTGGTCATGAGCAGCAAAAATGGCGCTGGCTGGCCTGTCCTGTGGTGGGGAGGGTGGGCCTCAGGGGACTGCCACTGATTGCAAGCAGCAAGGGGAGCAGTGGGCAGGCCGATCACAAGCAGTGCCATGTACCTGCACTCACAACCAGGGAGGTAGGGAGAGGGGAGGGGAACAACTCAGGGTACCAAGATGTGCAGGTTGCAGGAGCTGGAAATGCGGGGGATCACAACATGTTTGGGGTGGAGGGGGTGGTCGCAGGGAACAAGGCACGGAGGGGACTCCAGAACTGGGGAGAACCAGGGAGCACTGCCATGTATGACCGGCACTAGGAACAACAAGGGGTATGGTGCACGGGTCTCTGGTGCAGAAGAAACACAGGGTCATGTGTGTGTAGCAAGCACAGCTGTGCTGTCCTTGGGGGAACTGATATAAGGTCCCCAGGCACTGCAAGACCAGGACTAGGTCAGAATTCCCAAAATTGGCCCTCTTACCCACAAATCCAGTGACCACTCATAGGGAACTGCAGACAGATGTCCCTATGTCAACGTCACTTTCCTGGAAGTCACTCCCAAAAGTTAAATTTAAATATGCTCTAATACCATGTTCAAAGATTTCAACGTTTATCATGACATTACAAAGGAATTTTTTAATTTGTAGCTATGTATACCTGAATTAACAAATGGGGTTTTTTAATCACATCTAAAGTCAGCTGAATGTTAAAAAAAAAATGGGATTTTGATAGAAGAAAATGAAAAGTAACCAAAATTAATGAAGGATATTCAAGTCTTTGAAAGACGCCTACAGAGAAGCTTGGATATCTAAACATAATTGAAATTTGCTCATAGTTAACATGATTAAAGTTTATTTTTACAAAATTGACATTTTAGTAGGTCAATGTTATGCAAATATTGGCAATTTAATATAATTCCTACCAAATATAGTCATGCCCATCAGTTCAACAATCATAATTGAGAATCTACCAATTTACAGAAATTGTTAATGGGAGGAGATATGATTAAAACATTAAAGGCTTACCTCAATTAAAAAGTAGTTCAATGATATCTTTGTGAAGACAGTACGTCTTTATATTAAAATATTAAATCTCACCAATTCATTTGTGAATTGCTGCTTTTCTAAAAGCAAACAGTATGTAGTCAAATAAACAGTGCTAACTCATGTATTACTTCAAAATTAGACGTATAATGTCGTAAGTGTTCAGAAAAAAGTAATAGGTCTTTTGGATAACATTGATCTCTCAATTAAATTTCTTCTGTTGTAATTCAGAATATTAATTTAATTAGTTACTAGATGTTAAATACCAAGAAAAAATCTTTCTCCTGCCACAAAGTATGACATTTGAATAGCTCATTTTCCAGTTCTATCCATTTTATTTGATTCCATTTACACACATATAATCCAGCAAAATGTCAATTTGTTGTGCTGTGGTGCCTTGTCTGTTGCTGTGGTGCTGGGCGCTGTGTTACTGGTACTTTCAAATGGCAGTGGGTCACTCAAATTGAACAGGTTTCAGCAAAATTTTCAGACTGAAAACAGACAACAAAGAAGGACTTAGTTCCCCACTTCGGAGAAGCTCATTCATAGCTTGAAAACATTGAAAGATACTGAACGCTTAATGAATGGAAGCAGAAGGTTTCCAGAGATACTGTCAGAGGATGGGCCCATTGGGTTGGCGGGTACGTGAAATCTGAGTGTGGACAGCTACTTTCTCAGAGTGGAGTGGAGCATGGGAACGTGATACCGGTAAAGCCTGTGGGAGTGGAGCCTTTGGGGTCTTCATTTGCTAATGGAGCATAACTGAAGGTAAAGAGAAATGTCTGCAAAAATCTGCTAATGATCAGAATTTGGAAGGTACAAAGCATGAATTTTTTAAATTTTGAAGCAGTCAAAAATGACAGGGCATGCATAAAAATCAATATTCCAGGGATTAGTGAGCTGAAATGGACTGGTGTTTGACCATTTTGAATCATAAAATCATATGATTTTTTTATGTGGGGAATGACATAATCAAATAGGCATGGCATTGTCATAGAGGACATTTTCAAATCAATCTTGAAGTACAATGATGTCTGTCACACAACTATATCTATCCATCTTCAAGGAAACCCAATCAATACAACTATTATTCAAATTTACACACCAACCCCAAAAGATAATGATAAAGAATTTGAAGAATTCTACCAACATATTCCATTTTGAATTTATCAAACATGCAATCAAGGTATATTGATAATTGCTGGTGACTGGAACCCAGGGAAAGAAAGAGGAAGGAACAATAGTTAGAAAGTATAGTCTTTGTAATAGAAAGAGAACAGGAGATCGCAGGATAGAATTTTGCAAGACTAATGACTTGGTCACAGCAAATACCATTTTTCAACAACTCGAAAGGTGACTATACACATAGACTTCTCCAGATAGAATAAATATAAATCTAATTAACTCCATCGGTGTAGAGAAAAGGAGAAGCTCCACATAGCAGCTAAAACCAAGCCAAGGGCTATCTGTGGAACAGACCATCAATTGCTCATATCTAATTTCGGGTTGAACCTGAAGAAAATTCAAACAAGCCCATGAGAGCCTAAATATGACCTTGAGTCTCTCCCACCTGAATTTTGAGATGTTCTCAAGAACAAATTCAAATGCACCAATTTTTCTTTGTCTTCCTTATTCATTGTCCAACTTCCACATCCATATAAGGTGATTGAAAATACCCTGGCTTGTTTCAGGCACATCTTAGTCTTCCAAATGACATCCTTGCTGTTTAACAGTTTAAAAAGGTTATGTGCTGCTCCATGGGAGAAAGATGAAGCTTTGTACTTCTGAAAAGAGGTATAGGCTCAAAAACTCACAAGGACAATTGTACTCTGTTCTATAGGGTCACGATGAATCAGAATTGACTCAATAGCAGTGAGTTTTAATCACAGGAACTGGAAGAAAAAATAATGAAGAACAGTGAACAAGGCCTAAGGGACTTCTGGGGCACCATCAAGAAAACCAGTCTTTACATTATAGGAACTCCAAAAGAAGAAGAGCCAAAAGACTCTGTGAAATAGTGATGGCTGAACATAAAAGGTAAGAATCTCTACATCCAAGAAGTTCTACAAATTTTAAATAGGATACACACAAAGAAATCCAGACCATAATACATTATTATCAACCTCCAAAAAAAATTAGAGATAAAGAAAAAATCCTGAAAGCAGCAAAAGAGGAGCAAATCATCACATTCCAAAACTTTTCAAAAAGATAAAGTGACATTCTTTGTAACTGAATCGTGGTAAAACTTTTAGAAATTAATAATAGCAAAGTTACATAGCATGATAACTAATCTCCCTGTATTATACATATGAAAGAGTTGGAATGTCAAATAGCTAAATATTTATTTACTTATTTGATGATACTGTAGGGTAAATCATTAGACTGTCAATTACCAAGTTGATGGTTCAAACTCACCAGCTGATTCCCAGGAAAAAGATGAAGCTATTTGCTTCCATAAAGACTTATAGCCTCAGAAACCTTATATAAGGTCACTGTGAATAGGAATTGACTCCATGATAGTAAGTTTGTTTTTTGGGCTAGGATGTTGTTGTTGTTGTTGTTGTTGTTGTTGTTGTTGTTGTTGGGCATCATCAAGTCAGTTCCAATTCACAGTGACCCTAGGTACAACAGAATGACCCCTACCCGGTCCTATGACATCCTTAAAATTCTTCTTATGAACCCATTTGCAGCCACTGTGTCGATCCATCTTGTCAAAGGTCTTCCTTTACTTTATAAAACATGATATCCTTATACAGAGAAGCCCAAAGTGCATGAGATGAAGCTCCCCATCCTTGCCTCTAAGGAGCATTCTGGCTGTACATCTTCCAAGACAGATTTGCTTGTCGTTTGACAGTCTGTGGTACTTTCAATATTCCTCACCAGCACTGTAATTCAAATACATTGATTCTTTGTCACTAAAAAGAAACAAACTGTGATAGATAATAATTGTTTGTCAATTTGAGGATTAAGAGTGCAGGGGTGGAGTCTAGCTTGTCAATCAGATCATAGCCAATGAAGCCTCTGTGTGGGCACGGCCTTCTCCTGAGAATTCTGGGAAATCCAGGACTTCCTTCTTGGAGGCGGGAGACACTTCTTGTTCTGCACACACCCTGGGAGACATAGCAGCTGACAAGACACATGGGCCCACCCTTATTCATCCCTGGGAAGCCATGCCGAGACCCGAGCCAGTACTGAGATGTTTCCAATACCACTGGATCCAAAGACTTTCTACCCACTGGCCTGTGAGAGTCCACATTTGGCATCATTGCATGTGTTTCATGAGTCTGAAAAGGACTTTATAGGTTTGTATCAGACATATGGGCTAATATCGGACTTATGAACTTGATCTGGACTGGGCTGGGATGTTTTCTCAATGTTCAATTGCTCTTGTATATAAATCTCTTTCTTATACATATATGTGTGTCCATGGATTTGTTTCTCTAGTCAACCCAGACTAACACACAAACATAAAATGGAACTAAGGGGTTTGGCATATTGCGAAGTGTTAAGAACCTTCACAACCATCAAGCCTTGCTGGTGAGATTGCAAAGTGGTGCAGCCCTGGTAGAAACCAGTTGGTGGTTCCTCAGAAAGTTAAGCACAGATTTAACATATGATCTAGCAAATCTAGTCCTAGATAGATGACCAAGAGATGTAAGTAAGGGACTCATACAGATACTTATGCACCAGTGTCCAATTCAGCATTACTCACAATAGTGAAAAGGTGAAAGGTGAAAACAAACCAACTCTCCATCAATAAGTGAATTGATAAACACAAGACCCTAATACACACAGTAAAATGTTACTCCCACATAAAGAGAAAGAAAGTTTTGATACATACTGCAACATTTATGAACCTTGAAAACATTATGTTAAGTGAAATACGCCAGACAAAAGTGTAAATATTGTAAGATCTGGCTTATATGGAAGAATAAATAAAATATATAGACTAGAAAAATGCATAGTGAGAGAAGTTTATTGGGGGATAAGGAGAAAGGGAACGGGAGTTATTATGTAAAAATTAATGAATTTCTATTTGTGCTGAGTAAAAACTTTTTGAAATAATGATGATGGTTGCACAACATAGTGAAGATATTTAACGACAATGAAATGTATGCACTTAAAGTGGTTAAAACATACATATCATTATTTATATTATATGCATATATATCTCTACATCTATAGTATGTAAATATACTTCTCTATAATAATTTTTTTTAATTTTCCAAATTAAAAGAAAACTATCCCAAGTATAAAGAGCACTCGTATCATTAAATTTGTTTAATATTAACTATATAATAGCAGTGAATGTTGAGATCATTTATGTACTTTACTAGTAACTATATATTTACCTCACTAATTATTCTAGGTAGAGTGTTTGCTATTACATATTTTTAGTCTTTTTTCCCCTCTTATAAATATGAAACTAGCTAATTAGTATATGCAACCATTTCAATGATGTCATATTCTTTTACTGATATAGCCTTTCCATATTTTAGCTTTTCCTGCCATGAAATGAATCGCATGAAAAGCACTGCAGTTTGTTAGATGAGATAAAACAATTGCAAGCATAAGAAATAGCAATAAAAATTATATATGTACAGCTGCTTTTATGGTTAATATTTAGCCTTTCACTGGAAAATAAAATCAAATTAAACAGAGTCAAATATATCTTTGTCTCAGACAGCAACTCCTGGTCCTTCTCCATACCAAACTTTCAGAAATGTCATTTCCTAGCAACTAAAGAATGCAAATTTCTGACTTTGGTTAAATTGAACCACCAGGAAATCTGCTTCTATAAAAGTTTACAGTCTTGGAAATCCTAGGGGGCAGTTCTAATCTTTTTTGTAGGGATTCTATGAATGAAATTGATTCAATGATGAGGGGTATATAGGAGACATCCAAAACTGACTTTATGTTTTGAATTTATTTCTTCATTAGAATGCAAAGAATAAGAAATTGTTACAGCTCGGAAAGACAACTGCACAGAAACAATATTTAAGTTAAAAACAAGGCAAACACTGTCCAAGCACTGTTGTGATTTTCAAAGACCAATTAATACTATTCATAATGTCAGGCTCTTTGGTGGCATAATGCTTACACATTGGGCTGCTAATCACAAGGTCAGCAGTTTGAAACCACCGGTTAATTTCCATTATCTTTTAATGCTTACAACACGTTTCCATTTTAATTTCGCTGCCACTTATGTATCCCATTATCCTGACTTTGAACTGCACAGCTAATCTCACAAGCCAGGTAGCACTGTGAGAGCCCTTTTAAGATGCTGAGAATCTGGGGTTGTTTCTAGAACATAGCTCATTTTTGTTAGCTGACATCAACGTGGACTCCAACAACAATCGCAAACACAATTTTCAAAATGATGCCTAGGTCTGCATCATCTACATGAGTGGTTAAGGCACGGCCCCTTGTAATACACAGGATGTTCACGGACTAGATGTTGGAAGTAGAGATCCAGGCTTTTCTTCTTAGTCCACCTTATTCTGGAAGCTCTACAGAAACCTGTTCAGCATCATAACAATACATAATTCTTCACTTTAGGGAGGACTGAGCTGCATTGGCAAGGAATCGAACCCAGGCATCTACCTAACAGTTAAACCATCTCTGTAAGGAAACCGTATACATATTCTTTTGGCTAGTGAACCTATTCTGGAGACCCACCTGCAGTATAAGCAGTCAGTCATGGTCAGGTCCATGATGTCTTCCAAGTAAACTCTGGATAACAGTAAACATAACAGCCAAGTGACCCTCACTCTAATTCAGACAGTGAAAACTAAGATTACTTCTTAGATACTGTGGGAAAAGTCCGTGAAGAATTTAAGATCGAGCTTCTAATTTAGTCAGAAATAGCCTACATCTAAGCTAGTTTCGGTGAACACTTTGTAATGTTCATTTCAAAGAAGGAGTCACACTGCCCTACTCTTCTGTCAACTCTAAAACTTCAATCAGTGACGTCTTTCCAAAAAGCTTTACCTTCTATAGTTTTCAAACTTATTTGAAAGAGAACCTTTGAAAAGTGGTAGTAGGTGCACTGGTTTTATGAGGACAGCTTTGAACATCACATTACAAAAATTAACCATCATTTTTGCAATACGCATTTCACTCGATGTACCCCAGACTCCATAGCTCGTTAAATAGAAGAATTCATTAACAAGATACTGTTTCCCCACTTGTGCTGTCATATACAAAGCTGTTCAATATCGAATAGGAATTTTTATGGTTTTTGACATTGTATGGATTTAAGAGCTTTGGGCATTAACAATTTAAAAATCTATTTTCAATTTGCTGCATAATTAAAACACACTTTTCACTTTTCTTTCAGACCAGCTAAACATAGCAAGTGAAAGAAAGACTGACTATACACTGAATATGCAGGAAGCTGAATGGAAATAATCACATTGAAGGTCACATTTAGAACTTTGAACCTCCATATTGAATGTTTCTTTCACTCTGAAAAGACTGTGACCAGATAGAAGAATTAAAACATAATAATTTGAATAGCATATTATTATTCTACTTTGAAAGTCAACATAAATTGGTGCATTGTTAATTGATGTGTGTATGGATTGGGATAACAGTTGTATGAGCCCCTAATAAAATGTTAAAAAAAAAAAATTGGTGCATTGTTAACCAAGGTCAACAACTTCTTTATACAATTCAAGAATAAAACTAATGCACTATCATTTCTGCATTTCAGAGAGAAAGAACATTTAAAAGACTTCTTATAGTTTGGGGGGGAGTGGTTGTATTGATTTTTTTTTACTTTTTACTGCTGGGATTTAGGTGAAGGGTTATAGAGCCACTCATCAGCTTTACATTCAACAACTCTGTGTCAACTCATCCATAGCCTTCTCCTCACTGTCCCATTGTGTATCCCATTTTCTATGTTTCCTGTCTCCATTTGCCCTTGCTTCCCAACCCCTGAATGTTGTCCGTGGGTAACTGCCCCTCTTTTGAGCTTAAATGGTTATTATTCTACCAAAAAGTGGGTTCAATTCCAGACCTAAAGGGTGACTAAAAGCCATAGTTTTGAGCGTTCCACTTGTCTATTGTCAACCAGTAAACTTGGTCTCTTATAATTTTGAGATTTATTTCACATGTCTTTATGTTTAGAAGACTGGACATTTTTAAATGGCAAAACTTAATACATTTAAAATATTCAGTGCTTTCTTAAGGAGAAGTCACCACATTTCTTTGAAGATTTCATATCTTATTAAAGCATTAATGCTATTTTCTCACACAATATTCTTTCATTCTAATTGGAAAGTGTTCTTCATCCCACTACCATTCAATTTTTTAAATGATGACTTACAAAATTGTGTTTGCATTTATATATTTATATTGTGTTTATATATACATACATGCTTGAATATACATATTTGTATTTATAATTTATTTTATTTTATTTTTTTTTAGATATCTAACTTGGTAATGATCCCAAATAAACTCTTCCTCTTCCAGGGTTTAGATTTGATTTCGCATACTACATTTCTGAAACATAGTGGTAATGCCCAGTAAGCATTGAACCACTGATGCAAGGTCAATGGTTCAACCCACTAGCCACAGCTCTGTTCAGAAGAAGGCGTGACCCATAGCAACAGGGATTCTCAGATAATATCAAATATTGTCAAATAATACCATTGCAACACCATATAAATTATCAGGAGAATACACTGATACACATGTACATGTGAGTGCATGCATTAAAACAGAAGCACAAGGGGGAGAAGAAACAGAAATGAGGAGAGAAGATGGAGGGAAGACAGCCCAGAACACCATTTTCCTTCTTACAAAATGGACCTCTCCCTTGGGATTAGGAAAGTTTTGATGCTGGAAGATGTAGGAAAATGGACTCTTCTCAGAGCCCATCTCCCCTGAGAAAGAGGTACAATAATTAAAAAAATGTTCTGCAGCTATTGAGATCCATAGTTCATGGTAGCTTTCATATCCCCACTAAGATTGTGTGGTCGTGTTAATGGCTTTCTTCTTTTAAAAAATATGATGTTGCGGGTATATGTGTGAAAGAGAGTGTGAAAGGATTGGATCAGTCTGAAATGTTCTGTCACTCTCCACGATAGTTCTCTGTGCCTGGGGGGGGGGGGGGGACCAGCAGTAAGGCATACATTACCTACTTATCAGCAGTAAGGCATACAGAAGAAAAACACTTTTTATACTGAACTATCTTCATCAACTTTCAAAAAAAATATGTATGAAAGAGGGTAGTATCTTTTGCTTCCTCATGAGTTAGAAACGAGACTTTAAGGAATGAGAATTTCCCCTCATTATTATCTATCAAAGCCTTCTCTTACAGCCACAGCTATAAACTGCAGACCTGGAACAAAATCAACTCAATTCAGATTCCTCCCCCCATCCAACCTATATCTCTCAGGAAAATAGCCTCTGTGTCAGTAAAAGAATGTAAAGTTGGATAGATCAATATGGATGTGGAATTTCCCTCCAAACAAACAAACGCACTGTCATCTAGGTGATTTCCATACACGGTGACCCTATAGGACAAGGTGGAGCTGCCCTAGTGGGTCTCCAAGACTGTAACTCCTTACAGTAGTAGAAAGCCCCATCTTTGGCCCTTGGACTGGATGGTGGTTTTGAACTGCTGACTTACAGTTGGCAGCCCAACCATTAACCACTACTCCACTAGAGATCCTCCAGTCAGTTCCAATTCATGATGCCTCTGTGTGTGTGTCAAAGTAGAATGTGCTCCATAGGGCTTTCAATGACAGAATTTTCTCAAGAAGATCATCAGGAATTTCTTCCAAGGCACTGGGGATGAGCTCAAACCTCCAATCTTTCCGGTAGCAGCTCAGTACATTAACCATGTCTAACAATCAAGAACTTTATCAATACTTTTTAAAAGTCCTCCAGTTAACAAATCCAAGTCTCGTTCGTTGCCATCAAGTCAATACTGAATCATAGTGACCCCCTGTGAGTTTCCAAGACTGTAACTGTTTGCAGGAGCTGCTGGTAGTTTTGAACTGCTGACCATGCGGATCAATACCCAGTGCATAAACATTACACCTCCAAGTCTCCAAGTTGGATGCAGGAAGGGGTATGGGGGGAAATACAGACTACTACTTAACCTGAACTATCTCAGAAATACTTGAACATCCTGAAGGAACTCCAGACAGAGCTATACATGTGAGTTTCCATCTTTCGGCTAAAATAAATCAAGTGTATCTTCTGGAAGATTCCTTGGACTCCACAGCTGTGTGCTAGACATTCATATCACTACCAGGTAGATCTTGCCATTTTTCTCAAATCTAATAATCTAAAAATATATGGGGGGTTTTTTCCCCACAGCCCCTGTCTACCAGACCAAAAGTCTGGTTGATATTTCCCTGTGAGGATGAAATACAAAGAAAAAAATATCAAAAGGAAAGTTACAGATTTCAAAAATAATTTGGTTTTCTCAGTCTCAATATAACCAAATTGTGGTTGAATTAAGGAAATCATAACAACAAATATATAATTGATAAAGAGGAAGGGTGGGAACGGGAAAAGAGGGTTAAGCCTTTATATATGATACTCTAAGCAAGCGGTTCTCAACCTCTGGGTCATGACCCTGTTGAGGGTCGAACAACTCTTTCACAGGGGTCACCTGATTTGTAACAGTAACAAAAATACAGGTATGAAGTATCAATGAAACTAATTTTGGGTTGGGGATTCACCACAACATGAGGAACTGTATTAAAAGGTCGTGACATTAGAAAGGTTGAGAATCACTGCTCTAAGCCCAATATATAAGGGGGTACCCAAAAAGAACTGAATTTTTTCAAAGCTATATATTTATATTTTTTTAGAGAACAACCATATCACCTTCAAAGTACTCTCCATTACACTTAATACATATGTCAAATCTGCGATTCCATTCTTGGAAACATTTTTCGAACTCATATGTTTGGATGGCTGACAGCACCTGCCCTGTTCTTTCTTCACCTCTTCTAAGTCGTCAAATTGCTGTCCTTTCTTGTCCCTTGGCATTCATGCAAACAAAAGAAGTTGCACAGATCGAGGTCAGGTGAGTAAGGTGTGGGGGGCAAGAGAAGCATGCAGCTTTTGGCAAAAAACTGGTGCATTGAGGTGGCTGTGTGAGCAGATACATTGTCATGGAGGCAAAAACAGTCCCTCGTCTGCCACACATCAAGCCTTTTTTGTCACATACTGTTACACAATATTTTTAGAACCTCTAAATAGAAAGCTTGATTAACAGTCTGACCCAGTGAACCAACTCCAAATGCACTATCCCCCTCACATCACAAAAACCAATGACCATCATCTTGATCTTTGATTTCACTTGATGAGCTCTTTTTAGGTGTGACAATGACATCTTCCACTGGCTTGATTGATGTTTGCTTTTGGGGTCAAAAGAATAGCACCATGTCTCATCACCAATAATGACCTTAGGGAACAAAAAGTCTGGGTTTCTTTAGAGCTAGCTGTTCCTTCAAAGCATGGCATGTTTCCACTAGATATTCTTTGTGCTGGTCCATTAGAACCTGAGACACAAATTTCACAGCAATCCTTCTTATTCCCAAATCTTCCATTAAAATTCACTGAACCGAGTTTCAAGATGGTCCAGATGAAAAATCTTGAGGGAAGATGGTGTCTGGTAGATTTGCCCACCCAGAGCTCCTGCTGTCAGACCAGAAAATTAAAGAGGAAAGGAGAATGAGACTGGGAGGCCAAGTACTAACATTAGAATCAGGGTACTAAAGTCTGGTCCAGACCCCTGCTTTTTCAAAATTTTCACTCACAAAGCAAACACAGGATACACTGAGGATCTTGGTTCATTGTGCTGGGCTTGAAGGCGTCCTAGTGGTGATAGCCCCAGGCTGCTGTCTAAAAGTGGTCATGATCCCAGACTTGAGGAGAGCTTCTGAATGCTGGTCACAGGACACCACACCAGAGTTCCTGCACTATTGGCTGCCTTGGGTTGCGCAGTCTGGGGGTTGGTGTGGGAAGCCATCGATATGCAGCAATTGAAAAGATGTAGGGAAATTTACGTGTGTCGGATTGCAATCTGGTAGAGCACAACCGGGTAGCCAATAGCCCGGGGATTGAATGCAGTTCCAGTTGACAGAGAAGAAAACAACCTCTCTGATAAACTAGATCTCCTCCCTTGGGGCTCAGCATGGCAGACCTGAAATCAGAGCACCCCACAATCCCAATATAAAAAGGAGAAAAAATATTTTCTTGGTAAAACTTCAATTGCCAGAGGCATTGCTTAACTCCAAGAAAAACCTGTACAACAAGGCCTTCAGCATACATCAACACAACAAGGTAGCCAGCACTAAGGAATGCCAGAAGTTAGCTGCAGAGCATGGCTCAGAGGCTTTCAAAGTAATAAAGAGCCTCTGGGGAAAACATCAGTCTCAGAACAGTTCCACAGAGCATAAACAGCTCATAGCCAGGGGGCTAATTTAATCCAATCCCTGTTGGCTAGGAAAAAAAAAACTTCCCTGAGCTACTGGGGCATAAGGAGCTACTGTCCACCCTTGGTGGACCTACATGCAGCTGAGAAAATCCTGCCTGTCCCTTACAGTACTTCTCTGTCCCTACAGTATGGCTGGGGGATCCCTTGCCTGTGCTGGGGCCCTCCACGTGGCTGAGGGAACTTCCGCCTGCGTGCTGCAGTGCTGCATACAGCTTAAGGTAGCTATATCAATCATCTCCAGTGCTCCACACTGCTGCAGGAAACATGTGCCTGACCTCCACTGTGATCTTGCCTAGTATGGTAATTCCGCCAGTGTCTGTGGGACTCTACACAAAAGTGGGCACACCACCCTGCCACCACAGTCAGGCGATCAAGGCTCAGCCATCTCCTTACTTTTTATTCTTTTTCTTCTCTCTTTCTTCTCTCTCCCTTCTCTCTTTCCCACCACAGTCAGGCTCGCCAGGCCCAGTTTTATTTTACTTTCTTTCCTTTTTCTTCTCTTTCATTTTTTTTTTCTTTTTTTTTTTTT
>NW_022111300.1:3876218-3890464 GCF_000313985.2 Echinops telfairi | reverse complement strand
TTGGGCCTCCACTCAAGTACTCCCTCAACACAAGAATACTTTCTTCTAGTAAATTGGCATTCTATGATGCTCACCTTCCCGACACTTTCTTTTTCTTCTTCTCTCCCTCTCTTTCCTTTCACATGACACTACTGGCTTCAAGGCCCCTACACTCCACCTAAGGCAACTCTACCCACCCAGTGAGGAGAGTGCCAGCCTGCCCTCTGTGCCAGTGCTGCTATTTATTTTTATTTTTTCCTCTTTTGTTTACTTCTTCTTTCCCTTTTTCTTCTTTTTTCTGCTTCTTCTATCTCTTCTCTCTTTCCCGCCACAGTCTCACAAGCTCAGTTTTTCTTTTTTGTTGTTTCCCTTTTTTTGGCTTTGCTTTTCTGTGTGTGTTTTAGTTTGTTTTTAGTTTTGTTCTTGTAGACATTACAACGGACCCTAATGAAATCAAAAAAATAATTACACAGTACTACGAAGGCCTATACCCTATGAATTCAACAACTTGGAAGACAAGGACAAATACTTGGAAAAACAATCCCTCCCTAGACTATCCCACATGGACATCAATAATCTCAACAGACCTGTAGCAATAGAAGAAATAGACAAGGTTATCGAGGGATTACCAACAAAAAATTTCCTGAGCCAGATGGCTTCACAGGAGAATTCTACCAAGCATTCAGGGAAGAACTGACACCAATCCTACACAAATTCTTCCAGAACATAGAAAACGATGGCAAACTCCCAAACTCTTTCTATGAAGCTAGTATAACTCTGATACCTTAAGCGAGCAAGGATCCCACAAGATTTGAGAACTAGAGACCAATATCCCTAATGAACATAGATGCAAAAGTCATTAACAAAATACTTGCCAATAGAATACAAAAGCATATAATACAAATAATACCCCATGACCAAATGAGATTCATACCAGGGATGCAGGGATGGTTCATCATACGAAAGACCATTAGTATCATTCACCACATTGACATGAAAAATTATAAGAACCACATGATAATATCAATAGATGAGGAAAATGCATTTGACACTATCCAATGCCCATTCCTATTTAAGACACTCAAGAAGATAGGAATGGAAGGACAATTCCTCAATACAATACAAGCTATATATGAAAGAGCAACAGCCAATGTGGTGAGCAATGGAGAAAAGACAAAAACAATCCTACTGAAAAAGGGGATCAGGCAAGGATGCCCATTGTCCCCACTCTTATTTAACATAATACTGAAGATCTTAACTAACGACATAAAGCAAAGAAAAGATATCAAAGGTATTCACCTGGGGAAGGAAGAGGTGAAACTATAGTTATTTGCATGATGATATAATTTTATATATTGAAAATCCCCAAAACTCCATAAGTGGAGTGTTGGAAGCGATAAAGGAATATGGCTGAGTGGCAGGATGCAAGATCAAGAAACAGTCTATTGGAACTGCTATACACATCAGACAAGATCACAGAAGAGGCGATTTAAAAGGTAGTACCCTTTACAATAGCCAAGCACAAATCGAAATTTCTAGGGATATACTTGACTAAAAAAAACAAAAGATTTGTACAAGGAAAACTACAGAGCACTATTAAATGAAACCAAGAGTGACCTCAACAAATGGAAGAATACCCCATGCTCATGATTGGAAGACTCAATATAGTAAAGATATCAGTTCTGCCCAAGGCACTACATGAGTTTAATGCAATCCCAACACAATTACCCTCCTCTTTCTTCAAAAAAATGGAAAAACTGATTACCAACATCATATGGAGAGGGAAAAAGCCCAGAATTAGCAAAAAAAACTCGTCACAAAGAAGGACAAAGTGGGGTGGGAGGTTGCTATACCTGACTTTAGCACCTATTATACAGCCACGGTGATTAAAACAGCGTGGTACTGGTATAACAACAGATATTCAGACCAATGGGAACAAGCTGAAAACCCAGAAATAAAAAACCCAGCATACAGACAACTGATTTTTGATGAGGTCCAAAAAGAATATCAAATGGGAAGCAGATGCCCTCTTCAATAAGCGGTGCTGGAAAAAATGGATATCTACCTGCAGAAAAATGATTCAAGACCCTTACCTCACTGCATACACAAGAATAAACTCAAGGTGGATCACAGACCTTGAGATGAAACCCCAAACAATTAGGGCCATTAATGAGGGAATTGGGACAACCTTGAGAAACTTGGCACAGGGAATACATAGGTTATCAGATATGGGGAAGGATACAAATACAGAGGAGTCACAAGCTGACAAGTGGGATATACACTGAAAACAAGACACCTGTGTACATTGAAAGTATTCACCAAGAGAGCACACAGACTGGGAAAACATCTCTAGCAATGACACATCAGACAAAGGTATTATTACTAAAATCTACAATACTCTGCTAGCTTCCAAAAAGAAAAAAATTAATTGCCCCCTGAGGGGTGGGCAAAGGACTTGAACAGATGTTTCACAGGGGCAGAAACCGAATGGCCAATAAACATATGAGAAAATGTTCCCAATCATTAGCCATAAGGGAAACGCAAATTAAAACATCTATGAGACACCACATAACAGCCTCAAAGATAGCCCAATTTAAAAAAATTAGAAATTAACAAGTGTTGGAGGGGCTGTAGGGAGATAGGAACTCTCATCTACTGCTGGTAGACCTGTAGGTATGTACAGCCATTGAAATCAATCTGGTGATATATAAAACAGATGGAAATCAAACTCCCATATGCCCCAGCAATCCCCCTACTAGGCATATACCCAGAAGAGACAAGAAGCAAACCATGGCCAGACATTGTGCTCCAATGTTCACCGCAACACAGTTCACAATTGCAAGGAGTTGGAAACAACCCACATTTTCATCAGTGGACGAATGGATCAAAAAACTGTGGTACATGCATACAATGGAGTACTATGCATCCTTAAAAAGCAGTGATGGACACATGAAGATTATTGCTACATGGGGAGAACTGGAAGAAATTATGCTAAGCAAAATAAGCAAAACACAAAAGGACAAGTACAACATGAGGTAAGCTTAAGAAATAGGGCATAAGGGAAAAGCTACTATATATATACATTCCTGGGGTGAGGTTCTATGGCAGGGGCCAAACCCAATCCAGGGATACATATGGCAGCCAACTAAATAGGAGAGGGAAAGAAAGAGGGAAAAAAAGAAAAGATATGGGTAAGGGGCAGCAGGGCATTAACCCACTCAAGGGGAAGGTATTGTTTATATCTCCACAGAAGAGAGAGAGAGACAGAGAGAGACCAGGCTTGCACCCGGAGCAGCAAGACACGAATACAACATACCAGCATGTACCAGGGAACAATATAGAGGTCTGTGGGGCCAGCCCTAATCCCAAATCTGTGTAACTCCCCCCAGAAGAATGCAGAAAGGGGGAACTAATCGCAAGGATCTACCTATAACCCCCTCCCTGGGGGGCGGACAACAGAAAAGTGGTTGAAAGGATACATTGGACAGTGTAAGACATGGCAAAATAATGATAATTTATAAATGATCAAGGGTTCATGAGGGAGCAGGGGCAGAGAGGGAGGGGGAAAATGAGGAGCTGATACCAAGGGCTCAAGTAGAAAGAAAATGTTTTGAGAATGATGATGGCAATAAATGTACAAATGTACTTGACACAATGGATGGACGTATTGATTGTGATAAGAGTTGTATGAGCCCCCAATAAAATGATTTTTTTTAAAGAAAGAAAGAAAATTAGCAGTGTACCTTTTAAATTATTTTATGTTTTTGAAGATAGGCTTATAGTATAATAAAAAAGATATAAGTGTAAAATCAAAGATATTAGTTAAAATTATATGATATTTACATTTGCATTATAATTTTATTACAAATCTAAAAATATATATCTGTAATCCAGACCTGTAGCTGTCAAACTGACTCTGACTCATAGTATCCAGATAGGTCAGAGTAGAACTGGTCCATAGGGTTTCCAAAGCTGTAATCTTTACAGTCTGCAGAGTAGCTGATGAGTTTGAACCCCAACTTTTGGTTAGCAGGTAAGCACTTAACCATTACACAATTAGAGCTTTTTACACATACATATCTATAAATACATTTATATTGGATGAATAATTTTGGCGGGGGGGTTATAGCAGTGGAAGTTGGAGGAAAATGGGGAGCTAATAATGAGTACAAGAAAGAAGAAAATGTTTTTAAATTGCTTGTAATGATTGCACAACTTTAAAAATATGTTTAAGCTATTGAATTGTATGATATATGAATTAACTGTCAATAAAACGGTTAAAATTAAACAACACAAAGAAAAACGAATGCACTTCAGAGGACAGCACTAAAGCCACAGCTTGGGGAGAGGGACACGTCTGATCAGAGCACAGGAGGAACAAAGAGGGAAGGAGAGTGGCAGGAACACATCCTGGCCACCAAGCCCCAAGGTTAATGTTCTTGCTCACAGCAGACAATGCACAGAGAGGAGCAGAGGGTCAGCCCCCTATGAGACACAATGTCCTTCACTGAACCATATAGTACTATGGGGGACAACACTGGAGACACAGTGCAGAAATTGTACCCAATCTGACCCCTTCACACTGGGGTGAAACCAGAGGTATGCAACAGAGCAGCAAGTGAAGCAAAGCTATGAAATCCCCGGAGAATACCAAAAATAGATTTTGGAGACAAACTGTGGCTAGAAAACACTCCTAAAGGTCAAAAACCAGACCTGGAACTACTTAAAGGCTTTTATTTTTTTGTTATTGGCTTTCTTTTTGTTGTTGTTATGTTGTTTTTGTTTTGCTGATTTTGTCTTCCTTTGTTGTTTTGTTTGGCTTTGCCTGGTTTTTGTGCTTAATAATATCTCTGCATGTCTATCTAGATAAGATAGGCAGGACAAACAATTCAGAGACAAAAACAACGAGCCAACAGTTTCAGGGGGATATGGGACAAGGGAGGAGTGGGATAAGGAGAGGGGGGCAACCAACTCAGGGACAAGGGAACAACAAGTGAGTTAAAATCAATGGAAAGAAGGACATAGGATGCCCAGAGGCTTAATCAAGGGCAAGGTAACAGCAAGGAATTACTAAACCCGAATGAAGGCCAAACATGATGGTGGGACTCTTAGAGGAAAGTAAAAGGAGATAGCAGAAAGAACTAGGAGGCAAAAGACATTTATAGAGGTCTAAATACAGTCATGCACATATGTAAATATATATATATATATAACGAGAGGGGAATAGAACTATGTACTCATATCTATATGTTAAGAATTAAGGTTGCAGATGGACATTGGGCCTCGACTCAAGTAATCCCTCAAAACAAGAACATTGTTCTAATAGTCCAGCATTCTGTGATACTCACCTCCCTGACACAATTGCCAAAGACAAATGAGTGTATAAGCAAGTGTGGTGAAGAGAGCTGATGGTACCCAGCTATCAGAAGATATAGTGTCTGGGGTCTTAAAGGCTTGAAGATAAACAAGCAACCATCTAGCTGAGAAGCATCAAAGCCCACATGAAAGAAGCACACCAGCCTGTGTGATCATGAGGTATCGATAAGATCACAAAATTATACCAATGTGAATGGGGTCGGAGGAAGGGAGAACAACGAGGAGTGGAGACCCAAAGCCCATCTGTAGACAATTGGACATCCCTCACAGAAGGGTCACAAGGAAGAGATGAGCCAGTGAGGGTGCAGTATAGCACCGATGAAACACACAATTTTCCTCGAGTTCCTTAATGCTTCCTTCCCCCGACTATCCTGACCTCAATTCTCCCTTACAAATCAGAATAGACCAGAACATGCACAGTGCTACAGATAAGAGCCTGCAACAGAGGGAATCCAGGATAGATAAACCCCTCAGGGCCAACAATTAGAATAAAGATACCAGGAAGATTAGGGGGGTGGAGGGGGAGAAAGGGGAAATTGATTACAAGGATCAACCTATAACCCCTACCCCCACCCTGGGAGATGAACAACAGAAAAGTGGTGAAGGGTGACAGAGGACAATGTAAGATATGAAAATAAGAATCTATAACTTATCAAGGGTTCATGAGGGAGGGTGGGGGAGGGAAGGGGGAAAATGAGGAACTGATACCAAGAGTAGAAAGAAAATGCTTTGAAAATGATGATGGCAACATATGTACAAATGTGCTTAACACAATGGATGAATGTATGGATTGTGATAAGAGATGTAAGAACCCCCAATAAAAGTATTTAATTAAAAAAAAAAAAGATAATCCAGATAACTTCTTCATCTCTTCAATGGTCCATCAACCAAGCTCCAACATAATCCAGATAACAGGGAATCAGGACAGATGATCCCTTCAGGACTAGTGCTGAGAGTGATGATACTGTGAGGGTGGAGGGAAGGTGGGGAAGAAAGTGGGAACTGATTGCAAGGATCTACATATAACCCCTCCCTTGGGGGATGGACAACAGAAAAGTGGGTAAAGGGAGAAGTCGGACAGTATAAGATATGACAAAATAATAATAATTTAGAAATTATTAAGGGTTCATGAGGAAGGGGGGAGTGGAGGGAGGGGGGAAATGAGGAGCTGATACCAAGGGCTTAAGTGGAGAGCAAATGTTTTGAGAAGGATGAGGGCAACGAATGTACAAATGTGCTTGACACAATGGATAGATGTATGGATTGTGATAAGAGTTGTATGAGCTCCCAATAAAATGATTTTTTAAAATATATGTGTATGTGTAATAACTTCTTCAAATAAACCTATAGATGCTCTTTAAGGTTAGTTAAACCCATAAAAAGGAGGCATACTGTAGCTATTTTTTGTTTAGAATTCCAAGCTTTTTGGCACTCTCTATAAGCTTGATGCTCTATGTAACATTCAAGGAAAGTGTTACACTTGACACTGCCAAAATATATTGATAAATTATGTTCATATCCAACTATAACGGAAAATACCTAGAACATGTGATATAGAAAAAGATAGATTACACGAATGCATTAATCATTGAAGTGGATTGTTTACTATTATGTACAGTTTAATGGAGCAATGGTTATGAGTTGAGCTGCTAACCAGGAGGTCGGCTGTTTGAAACCACCAGCCATTCCACCAGAGAAAGATGGGACTTTCTAATCCTTAGAGAGTTTGGGAGAGTCTGGGAAACCCACAGGGGCAGTTCTAACCTGCCCTACGGGGTCATTCTGTCAGAATTGACTTGATGCAATGAGATTGGTGTGGGTTTGAACGTTAGCAAATGTAAGTTACAGAAATGCCTTCTAATGTCACAAAATTCGTTTTGGAGCAATGAAATATATTCTGTGTTTCTGTTTTTTATAATGGGATTTGTCTCTGTGTATTTTATCATTGTTGGTAGCCTTCTAGACTCCTTGTTATGTGTTTCTCAAAGGAAAACAAATTCTAATAACTGGAATCACCTACAAAATAAGGACTGAATTATTATAGTAAAAAATAATAATAAAATAGTATTTTCAAAAAAGAAAGAAAAAACTAAAAGGCCATATATAACATTTTTAAAAGACATAGAAAAACAGAATCATTATAATACACATTTTTAAAGTGAGTAAGTCACTGGGAAGGGAAGAAGAGGAAAACTGATGTTAATGACGAAATAAAAGCAAAAATATCTGGAAAAAATCAAGTATTTTAAAAGAAAAAAGGAAAGAAAGGATGGTAGATAGTAAAAAAGAAGCTAAAATGTGAGGAAATTAAATTTTATATGGAGTCTGTTCCTTCTCCTTAACTCTTTCCCTTGCCTGTCTATGTTTCTATGTTGAGTACTATTATATACTAACTCAAGGGAGAACGATGAAGCCTTCTACTCCCATAAAGATTTACAGTCTCAGAAACTCCGTATGGACTCATCATGAGTCAGTCAACTCAATAGCACTGGGTACTTAATGAAATATTGTAATAAATGGCAGTTATAGTAAGTATATGTATTTTTATTTCCTCATATTTCCCAATTTATTATCTCATATAGACTTCATTATTATTTCATATGGTCTCAAAAAATAAGTCTTAATTGCATTTGAGTAGAACTGGATTAACCTATAAGAAATTAAGGAAATCTTTACGATGTTCATTCTTTCTATACCTACCAATTCTTCCCAAATTGTTATAAATTTATATATTTTATGCAAAATATATCTATTTATGCAAAATGCATAAAATATACAAAAAGTATAAATTTAACTCATTTACAATCAAATTACAACTACAACTATAGGATATGCTTTCTTCATATAAGCCCCATATTTTCACACTATTTATATTTTTATTTAAAAGAAATTAATTTTCTTAACTTGTTAAAACTCATTGTCAGTATAAAGCAATAGTTATTATCTTTGTATATCTGTTGATGGTCTCCACTTTCCAAACTGTAATTAATTATAATCGTTTTTCAGTTTGTACTCTCGGGCTTTACAATATATAAGCAGTTTGTATGCATAAAAACTATACCATATTTTTGTGCAATTACAAATTATTTTTTTCTAATGCACCCTCTTTTCAACATATTTTTGTTAGCACATCAGTATATTTCTTTAATGCAACAAGTAATAAAAATTGCTCAGTGTAGTCTTCAAACACCTTGTGGAGAGGGTGAGTTTGGTAAAAATATATTAAACACATACAATGTGTATAAAACTATGTTAATGGTCATGTTATTTTCTGTTGCATTGTTACTAATTCTGGTTGATAGACCCTGATTTTTACCATTGTGCTGAGAGAGACAACTTGAGACGGTACTAGATGTCTTAGGGATCTGCAGCCTTGCTAATTGAACAGTGGGGAGAGAATTTCAAGGTCTGTTTCCCAAAGTAGCCAGAAGGGAAGATTCACTGAGAAAGTCCCTGTAAAGAATGATTGTCACAAAACAATCACCTGACCTAAAACAAGCAAGATATCTAAAATTCGATCATTAGAGTAGCCTGTGAATCTGTCTTTGAAAATGCAAATGCGGTAAGACCTGTGCAAACCAGAACCTGTCTGAGGTGGAAATCTGTCAGAGTAGCTAGAAAGGTACTAGGAATGCACTATGTCGGAGGAGAGAAACTGGTAAGATGTGGAGAAGCAAGGCAAGTCCACCAAGGTCCCACCCTCACAGGTTTCACTTTATTTCTAGAAGGAACAATAAATTAAATTGTGTGTTTTATCAGTGCTCTATGTTTGTAGGTTAAAAATTAGATACAGGGAAAATTAAATTAAATCCCTGATGAAGAGGAGGCAGTTGAAAACAGAATGAAAGACAACAAAAATAATCATACTTCAGTTCAAATCATTATAGTGATTTTTTCCCTCGTAATGCATTAACTTTCTCCTCTTCTTTCCATCACGACCACCATCTATCCCTTTCCCACATGAGCCTAGTTCAATATCAATGCTTCTAGAAACAGAGGAACAACTTAAAGGTGCAATTAGTCCCTATGCCTACAGACCTGTAAATAGATAATCTGGACACAATGATTGATTTGAGTGATTGATTTCATTTTATAAGTGGTGACATTTTGATGCCATTCTTGGAGGGAAGAGGTATAATGTTCTACTAATTGTATTAAATTTTCCCTGAAGGCAGAATGTCAATTTTTCAATACTTTGGAAAATACTTAAGTGTATCAAAGTCTAATCCAAAGCAAATTTGCATGAAATTTGAATAGCATTTAGCTATGATATACTGATTTGTTCTTTTTGGAGTCCTAAGAAAGAAGAAATGAAATAAACTGTACACTACAGTGTTTAAACTATATATTCTTGGGCTAAATATCATGTGGCAGATCAAACAGACATTTACCACTTGGCTTGTGTCAATCCCCACTAACAAACCCTATGAGGGGACTTGAAAAAGAAAGGAACACATGCACAAGAAACAGAACATGAGCGTCAAAATGACAGCACAGTATCCATTTGAGAGACAGAAATCTGGTGGATGAATAAATATTGAATTTGTAATTTGGAAAAGGAGCATACTAACCTGTCAACGGGAAAAGCTGAGCGGAAGCCTGATTTCTAAACCAAAATCTCCTAAAGTCTCAAAAGTCAGAAGCTCAAGACAATTCTGATACAAGTGAAGGTGTAACTGAAATTAAGAAGAAAATTCAAAATTGGATTAGGAAGGAGTTATAACCCCAAATCAGCTCTCCCACTTTATTCAGCAGGATCACTACCACTCCTTCACACCCAAAGAAAGGTAAGACAGAAGACCCCTGCAGTGGAGACAAGCTCAGTTGACCTCAAAGGTTATCATGCTGAGAGGTGGTAAAAGTGGAGACCGAATCATGAAATGTCAACCCTCTTCCCTGATTTAAATGGGCTGGTAGCATAGCAGGTTATACTTAGGGTTGCACACCACACAGCAGTTTGAAACCACCAGCTGCTCGGAGGGAGAAAGAAGATGCTTTCTACCGCCTGAAGATGAACAGTTTCAGAAAAACCCCGGGAAAGTTCGACCCTGCCCTATAAGAACGCTATGAGTTGGAATCGACTGATGGCAATGAGTTTGAATGTTTTTGAGTCCTTGACTTAGCTCAGAGACATTAGCAGGAGGATATTGGGAATATGTCATTGGTAGCCCTAACCAGTATAGCAGGGTTGGGGTGTGGGGTGGAGTACTAGTGATGATATTTGGATGCATTCCCAACAAATAGCCTAATCAGTTTAGTCTATTATGTATGAAGCCTGCCCTGCAATCAGCTTATAGTCACCCCACTTAAATATTAATTTAAAGGTCACTAGGCATTTGAGGAAAGACTCTCTAAGTTTTAAAATATATCAAAACAAAGACAAAAACAGGAACTTGAAAATAAGAAGCTAGTCAGAGAAGAGATGTAGGTGTGTATTTCCTGATAGATTCGTCTAGAGTGAAAGAACAAAGTATTCTATTCAAGAGATATTGAAACACCATGGGCTGCAAGAATGAACACATATGCCCTGGAAGTATAACCAGAGTGCAGGATGCTCCTTCAAAGCAGATTCCATTTCACGCTGGACGTGCTACCATGAGGACCAGTCCCTGGGGAAGGACATCATGATTGGTAAAGTGAAGACCAGAAAAAAGAGGGGGGGGGAAGAGTAAGATCCCTAATGAGACTGACTGACAAAGTGACTGCAAAAATGGGCTCAAAGACAGTAACAACTGTAAGGATCATGCACAACCAGACAGAATTTTGTTTTATTTTATCCAGGGTCACTGTGTGCAGGAGAAAGCGGGGCTTTCTACTCTCGTCAAAGTTAGTCTAGAAAACAAAAGTGGACAGTTTTACCCAGTCCTGTACAGTTGCTACGAGTCATCATCAACTCGATGTCAGTGAGTTTGGGTTTGTTTGTTTGTTTGTTTGTTTGTTTGTTTGCCATTCCATTGATTACTACTCGTGTTGTTATTCGTGTTGGTGTCAATGAGGCATTTCTGACTCATAACGACCCTTTGTACAACAGAATGAAACACTGCCTGGTTCTGTGCCAGCCTTAAAATTGTTCTGATGTTTGAGCCATTGTTGCAACACTGTCTTGGTTCATATTGTTCAGGACTTTCCTCTTTTTCACTGCCCCTCTGCTTTACCAAGCATGATGGCCTTTTCCAGGGACTGGTCTCTCCTGGCATGTCCAAAGTACAAGAGAAGAAATGCAGGCATCTTGCATCTAAGGAGCATTCTGGTTATTCCTCTTCCAAGACAGATTTGTTTGTTCTTCTGACAGTCCGTGGTACTTTCAATATTCTCCACCAGCATCATAATTCAAACGTATCAATGCTTCTTTGGTCTTCCTTATTCAATATCCAACTTTCACATGCTCATACGGTTATTTAAAACACCATGGCTTCAATCAAGCATATCTTAGTTCTCAAAGTAACATCCTTGCTTTTCAACGCTCTAAAGAAGTCTTGTGCAGCAGATTTACCTAGTGCAATGTGTCATTTGATCTCTTGGCCACTGCTTCCATGAGCATTGATTGTGGATTCAAGCAAGACAAAATCTTTGACAATTTCCACTTTTTCTCTATTTATCATAATGTTATTGATCCAGTTGTTACCAATTGTGGCCCAGTTCCTCAAGGTTGGTGGCTTTAAAGACCAGAAATCTTTTGTCTCACAGTTCTGGAGGCTGAGGTTCAAATCTTGATATCATCCCACAGCTTGTCAGATTTGTTCTTGAGCTGTTTTCAAAATTCAAGTGGGACGTATTCCAGGTCATGTTTCAGCGACCGAGGTGTTACCTTCACTTTTCTATCACCACTTTCAAGGTGTTACCTTCTGTTTCTATCACCAATGCTGCCCCTTCTTCTGTTTCCAACTTTCAATTCCAATTCTCAACAATTATCATTGCATGTTGATTGCAGGTCTGATCAATTTCAGACTGAAGAAGTTGGTGGAATTCTTTCATTTCTGCATCATTAGTATTCATGGTGGAGCACAAATTTGAAAAATAATTGTAGTAACTGGACCTCTTTGCAGGCATGTAGATCTTATCAGATCACAAGCAACAATGTATTTTGAGATAGTACATAACCCTGCATTCTCTTGCCACAGTCCCACAAACACTAATGAGATAGTTAACGTTTATTGTGCCAACGTGGCCAATGAACACGTGGGATTAATTGAAGGGCGGAGAGAATAATGGCTCGGCGAGCCTCACCTTTCTTGTCTTTTGCTCTTTGATCATCAGACCAGTGTGTGGCTGCCTTGCTTGTTCTGGGCCACAATTTGCAAGCTACACTACCTGTGGGACACCTAACCCTTGGACTGTGTTGCTGTAATTTGAGGTTCCTTCAAGACTTGCTTCTCCATACTACTGGAACTTACATCTCTTGAGCTGGGGACTGTCGGACCCTGTAATTTGGCTGACTGTTGGTGACCTGCCTTGCTGTTTGCTGCCTGTGCCCGGATAGCCTGAATTGCTCTACAGAGGACTACCTGGTGGCCCTCAAGACTTGAAGGACTGCCAGTGTCTCATAACTGTCTCATGGGAGTGAGTTGCACTGAGCCATTTGTACTGCTTTATAGATTAACTATTTATTTCTTATGTTATACGTATATCTATGTAAATATATATAAAATTATTAGTGTTCTGATTTTATTTCTCTAGAGAACCCTGTCTAACATAACCAGTGAACCATGGCCTGGTTCAGCCAAGTAGTATACTATGGCTATTTCACTTGCTTGCGTGTGTTTTAGTGTTTCTTTTGCTTCCATGAATAATTGTATTGTTTGTGCATGTGCTTTGCTTTCTATGTACTTTCAGAGACAACCTTTCTGGCATTTTCACTGGCTTTTATCTAGCTTGTTTTCTAGATCTTCTGCACAGCGAATAACCTGGGTTTATCTTCATTATTCTGGAATTCTTTTCAAGTATTTCTTGGTTGGACTCCCTTTCCTAAGTCTCATATTTTGCTATACTCCTGAGAAGAGATATCTTTTTTTTTTAACCATTTTATTGTGAATTGTGTGAAGATTCACAGAGCTCAATTTCCAGTCCACAATGTCTACACGCTTGGTTTCAACCCATTGATTGTAATCATCGCAGTATAGCATCACTTTTCCCACTTCCTCTCGGTGCTTATTTCCATTCTTCCTTCTGCCCTAACCCTTCTGAACTTTGTCCTTGGTTAAGTGTTGTCTGTGTCGCGCTAGTGCTATCATTCCCCTCCTAGATCTGTCTATTGTTTAACTGAAAATTGAAACCACAGCGATAAGTTCATTTTTAGACCTGAAGTATGACAACAGGCTCTAGCCTCAGGGTTTTCACCAGTCTCTATCTGACTGTGGTAGTTACACAGTTTGTTGTCAATCTGAGAAGATTCTGAGTAAAGGGGTGGAGTCTAGCCTGTCAATCAGGTCATAGCTTGATGACCGCATTTGGAGGCACTAAGGAGATAGCTCCGGGAGGTGGAACACACGCTCACTCCCTGCAAGGCATGCTTGATGACAAGACACATGAAGCTATACTAGTGCCCTGAGCTGGAGGAGCACGTGGAGACCCCTGCCAGTACTGAGATGCTTACAATGCCACTGGATCCACCAGACGTCCCACCCACTAGCCTGTGATCTTCCTGCATTCGCTGTTATTGAATGTATTTTGTGAGTCTGAAGAGGACTTTATAGATTGGTATTGGACATATGGGACAATTTCAGACTTATGGACTTAATCTGGACTGGTCTGGGATGGTTTCTCAATATTTATTGCTCTTTTATGTAAAGCTCTTTTTTTTAATCATTTTATTAGGGGCTCATACAACTCTTATCACAATCCATACATACATCAATTGTGTAAAGCACATTTGTACATTCATTGCCCTCATC
>NW_022111300.1:3845532-3875453 GCF_000313985.2 Echinops telfairi | reverse complement strand
ATATATAACATTGAAAACACCTTTATCCTTTACTCACCCTTAATTGAAGTTTGAGTGGTATAATATTCGGAGGAGACCCAATGGCTTAGCCCTGGTGTGCTAAGGATAGGTCAACAGTTCAAGATCAGCAACTGCTGTGTGAGAGAAAGATATGGCAGTTTGCTTCTGTAAAGATTACAGATTAAAGAGTTTAAACTCCACAGGACAGTTTTACTCTATCCTATCAGTTGCTTATTAACAACCTGCGATATGCACACGACACAACCTTGCTTGCTGAAAGTGAGGACTTGAAGCACTTGCTGATGAAGATCAAGGATTATAACCTTCAGTATGAATTGCAACTCAATGTAAAGAAGACCCAAATCCTCACAATTGGACCACATAATAAATAGCAATGGGATTGGCATTTTCTTGAGTGTGATAACATTCTGTCATGATTTTCAAATCACCTTAAAGGCCTTTGAATCCTAAACCATTAGAAGATTCTGTTATTTGTATATTAAATATAAATAGATATTTAGATGTAATAAATAGCATTTAATATTTATTACAAAGCGAACCATATAGGATTTGTCATTTGAAATGGATGATAACAGCAGTCAAGAAGAATACCTCAGCTATATAAGAGAGGCCAAACACCTTAAATTTAGGGCAGGATTTCTTTTTATATGAGAAGTTGTTGGACTGCTTTACAGGGCTGGTATACTTCTTTGTTTCCATTTGAAGTTTAAGGAAGACCTTTTCGTAAAGTTCTTAGAAATGTATGAAAAAATTTCATTCAACTAATTTGACAGTCTATTAATTCTGTTCTTCAGCTATGACAAACCTTATCTATAAAAAGCATTGTTCTATGCCTTGTAACACAAACCAGAAGGATGATATCCGTTTTCTTTTTATTTTCTGAGAATCAATTATTTCATGAGCAAAAATATTTCACCATTCTGACATTCATATTTTGACAGCCATAAAAAATAGGCTCCAATATCCTGCCCTGTGAACTTCCCTGCACCGTCATATTTCCATTTAACCTACATGCAAGTTCAAATACGGTGCTAATTGACAATCATCTGCTTGATTCTGAGGAACTTTAAATATCCAGGATGTTCTGAATTCCTTTTTACAAGAGAAATAAATGAAGGAGGCAGAAAACAAATCAATATTTCTGACAAAAATGTTACTCTGATGATAATATTTTCCATCACCTCTTTTTTTTAAATGAAATTTTTATTGTGAATTAGGTGGTGATTTTACATCTCAGACCATCAACTCTGCAGTCAACAGTTCAAATCACTTATCGACCACCACCATATTCTATGCCATCAACCACACCTCTGATTTCTCTTCTCCCTCTGGAAGTCTCTATCCTCCATTTCACCCAAGCGAACACCTGTCAACCTTCCAGTCCATCACATCATGTTCCTACCTTTGCCCTCCCTCCTTAGGGACGCTCCAAAGCCTGCGCTCTCTAATATGCAGGCCTTTGTCTTGCGTTCCATCCTTTTAGTAGTGATCTCATACAAGATTTGTTCTTTGAGATTAACTATGTTCCCTCCGCACGGTGTTCTCCAGGTCCATGCATGGCATGAGAGTCTTTACGATTTCTTTTTTTTTTTTTTTCCAGCAATGTATAGTATCCCATTGTGTGTATTTACCAATGCTTCTTTATCCATTTGCCTACTGGTGGGCATGTGACCATTTTCCAACTTTTGCTATTGTGAAGAGTGCTTTGATGAACACAGCATCGTATATGTCTGTTCATGATATGGCCCTTACTTCTTTAGTATACATACCCAGGAGACATGCTGCTGGTTAATAAAGATTTTCTGTTCCCAGTTGTTTGAAGTAGCTCCCTATCACTGCCCACATAGCTGTACATATTATAGACCTCCCAGCGATGTATGAAAGTTCCTATCTCTCTGTACCCTCTCCAGCATTTGTTGTTTTCTGCTTTTGTTTTTTCAAATCAGGCTGTACTTGTCGGGGTAAGGTTGATGGGCTAGTGATCATAAGCACTTTTTCATGTGTTTGTTTTCTCTTTGAATATCACTTTTTGTGACTGCTCATGTCCTCTGTCCACTTTTTTAATTGGATTATTATTTTTATTGAGGCATTGCAGTATTCTATAGATTTTAGGAATTAGGCCCTTGTCTGTCGTATCATTAGGAGAGATTTTCTTCCCAATCTGAGCTTTCCCACTTTACTCTTTTGATGAACAAATGACTTATTTTCAGTAGGTCCCAACCCCCTATTTTGTTTGCAACTGTATGTTTTTGCTTCATTATGTCTATGTCCTGCAATTGAACCATTAAAATTGTCCGTTTTCTCATGGATGATCATTATAGCTCTGCAGTTACATTTAGTAATTGATCCCTTTTGAGTTTGTTTTAGTACATGGGGTGAAGCATGGGTCCTAGTTCATTCTCCTGCACACAGAGATCCAATTTTCCCAGCACTGTTGGTTAAAGAGGCTTTCACTCTCCCATTATTGTTATTTGGCTCTTTGTCAAAAACAATTGTCTGTGGGTGGATGAATTTATTCTGGGTTTTCTATTCTGTTCCGTTGTTTTATGTACCTATTATTGTGCCAGTACCATACTGTTTTGGTAATATTACTATGGCTATATAATAGATTAGGAGAATGAGAGGCCTCCTATTTTCTTTTTCTTAAAGAGTTCTTTACTAATCCTGTTTCTCTTCCCCTTCCATATAAAGTTAATCATTGGTCTTTCCATACCTTGAAAGACTGGAGTTGGGTTTGGATGGGAAATGCATTGTAATTGTGGATTACTTTGAGTAATATTGACATTTTCACAATATTAAGCCTTCCTACCCATGAACACGGAATAATCTTCCAGTTTCATAAGTTTCTTTTGTTTTCTTGTAGTAATTTCCTGGACTTTTCTTTGTACAAGTCTCCTGTTTTTCTAGTCAGTGTTATTCCAAAATATTTAATCCTTTGTGTGGCTATTAGAAATAATTTGTTTTCTTGATTTATTTTTCCCATTACTTCTAATTTATTCTTTTTATCTGCAAATGTATCACTTTTTAACCCAGTTATAACTTTTTTAACTTAAGCTCTGTATCCTTCTACTTAGTCTCCAATAGTACTGGGTAGGCCCAGAATATGAATAAGATTCGTGCCTGGTTGTGCAAATAAGAATTTGTAGATGAGCTAGACTAGGTATACATAGTCCTTTTTAGCCTTACTATAGTGAGAGAGGAGATCTGATGGCATAGTGGTTAAAGCAGATCGATATTAGCCTGAATGTGTCTGGTTCAAGTCCACCAGCTGCTTTGTTAGAGAAAGATGTGGCAGTGTGCTTCCATAAATATTTACAGTGTTGGAAGTCTTATGGGACAGTTCTATTGGGTCTTATAGGGTCACTTTGAATCAGAATTGACTCAAGAACCATGAATTTGGTTTGGTTTTTGACTGGTGCAAGAAAACCTCAAAACTTTTCCAGTGGTTTAAGAGCTACACATGTGGCAAATGAAGGTGATTGGGATGAAGAATTTGTTGGAGTAGGAGATGGCGCAGCCCATTGAAAGTGAAGGAAAACTTATCTAAAGTTGTCCATAAGTCAAGCATCCACAACTTGGAGACTGTAATCTCTTAATGTACCTTTTATGTTAAAATCCATCCATGAGAGGCCACAAGGACGTTGTTGGTCATTGGGATTGAGGCAGCTCTAACTCGTGCCTACCTCTGCACCGCAGAAGAAAGCATTCTCAGTCGTGCACTGTCTTCATAGCAGTAAGTGCTCAAGCCCATCACTGCAGTCCCTGTGTGTTTTGAGCATCGTGCAACCTCGGGAGCTCCTATTTCAGCACTATCTCTGACAATACTCTCTCATGACCCACAGGGCTGTTATTGGCAATTCCTGTTGTTGCTGAGCGCTGTCCAGTTGATTGTGACTCATAGCAACCCTATGTACAACAGAAGGAAACACTGTCTGATCCTGCACTCTCCCCATAATTCATCTTAGGTTTGAACCCATTGTTGTAGCCACTGTGTCCATCTACCTTGTGGAGGGTCTCCTTCTTTTTCACTGCCCCTCGACTTTCCCAAGCATGATATCCTTTTCCATTGACTGATCGCTCCTGACAATATTTCCAAAGTACATAAGAAGTGTCCCCATCCTTGCCTCTATAGGTCTTTCTGACTGTACTTCTTCCAAGACAGATGTGTTGTTCTTCGTTCGGACAGTCCATGGAACTTTCAATATTCTTCACCATGGTTTAAATGGTTTCTAGTTGGGAAAGGTGTGCATCAGGTTTGTGTTCTTTCACTGTACTTAGTCTATCTGTATGCTGAGCAAATTATCAGAGAAGCTGGATTGTGGGGGACGGTGGGGGGGGTGAGATCAGGAACGGCGAAAGGCTTATTAACAACCTACAATATGCATGCTGAAGGGGGAAAACCTTGAACTTCATCAGTGAGTGCTTCCATTCCTCCAAACTTCAAGTAAGAAATGGAGTCCTTTTCTTGAAGTCTGGATTGGCACAAGCCTGGAGTTTACTACGGTGTTCTACAGGCTCCCCACCTCTCAGCAATAGAAGAAAATGACTTCAACAACAAAGAAAGGGAAAAGTATGGGATATTATTTGAGTAACCTATTTCAGTGACCCAATAAAATGCACTCAATATAGAATAATATCACATGCAAGTAAAATTTTGCTGAAAATCATCCAACAACAGCTGCAGCAATATACTGACAGGGATCTGCAGGAAATTCTAACTGGACTCAGAAGAGGAAGTGGAATAAGATATCTCATTGTTGATATCAGATGGATCTTGGCTCAAAGCAGAAAATACCAGTAAGATGTTTACTAGTGTTTTATTGACTATGCAATGTATTTGACGGTGTGGACCATAATAAACTATGGATAGCCTTGAGAAGAATTGGGATTCAAAAAATGCATCTTTGCATTTAAGTGGAACCTATACATGAACCAAAAGGCAGTTGTGTGAACAGAATAAAGAATATTATATGGTTTAAAAGCAGACAAGGTATGTGTTGGAGTTGTATCTTCTCATCAGTCTTATTCAATCTGGGTGCTAAGCAAATAATCAGAGATGCTGGATTATATGAAGAAGAATACAGCACCAGGATTAAAGGAAGGCTTGGAAACAAACGGAAATTTGCAGGTGACATACCTAACAAGCTTCCAGCAACTGGAAGCACTTACGGATGAAAATCCAGGATTGCAGCCTTCAGCACGGATTGTTTTATGTAAAGAAAACCCAAATCTTCACAACTGGACCACTAGGTAACATTATGATAAATGGAGAAAAGACTGAAATTGTCAAGGATTTCATCTTGCTTGGATCCACAGTCAATGCTCATGAAAGGAGCATTGGGAAATCTGATGTATGAAACCTCTTTAAAGTGTTGAAAAGCAAGGGTGTTATTTTAAGAACTAAAGTGCACCTGACCCAAGCCATGATATTCTCAGTGGCCTCATATGCATGTGAAAATTGGATATTGAATATGAAAGACTGAAAAAGAATGGATGCATTTGGGTTATTGGGCTGGTGAAAACTGTTGAAAGTACCACAGACTGTGAAAAGGGAAAAAAAATTCTGCTTGGAAGAAGTACCTGAAACCTGTCCCATATTGATGATATGGACAGGATATGGATATAGAATTTAAAATATGAATAACATCGCCTCAAGTTTCTTAGCAGGGTGCCAGTGGCTTTCAGAGATGGGGTCACTGACTTCTCCCAGGAGAAGTGGGAATGGCTTCAGCCTACTCAAAGGGATTTGTACAGATGTGTAATGTTGGAAAACTATGGCCACCTGGTCTCAATGGGTTTTTCCATTTCTAAGCCACATATGGTTTCCTTACAGGAACAAAGGAAAGCGCCTTGGCTTGGAAGACGACATATAAGAAGAAGCCTCTTTTCAAGGAAGAATGTCAACATTTAGAAAGGAGCAGCCACTTGGAAGGACTGCTAAGATACACCATGGAAACTGAGCTCTGGTTGAACGGAGAGTGGTAGCAGTTATAGTTACATGCTACAGAGACCTGGAGGAAGTAAGGATAATACAGAAGGCAGACACTGATGTGGATGAAAGGCATGTTTTGAAATGGAACAAGTGCAGGAAGACATGTGTTCTGTGTATCTATCTACTGTTGATTTAAAAACATTTAGTATATTCTCTCATTCTGAGAATAAACTTGATAAAACTAATTGCTTGGGGTTTTGTTTTTAAAGAGACACAGTCTCAGAAACCCACAGGAGCCCTTCTCCTCCGTCCCATGTGGTCACCATAAGACAGGGTCATTGGACAACAGTGAGTTTGGCTTGGGGTTCATCAATGCATGAAAATATAAGCAGTTGTCCTTTTTGACGGATCATCAATTGTATTCCAGCATTACCTTTAAACAATAGGAACAAAGTAATTGGACAACAAATGCTTTTCCTCACTGAGCCCTAGAGCTGCTGGGTTTTCTCAGAAGGCACAGAACGGAAACCTTATAAACCACAGAAACACTTGTAAGTGAATAAAGCCAAAATGTTAATTTTTAAAAAAAAATTCAGACTATAAAAAGAAATTTTTGTTTAAGTCAAGTCTGTGTCAAAAACACTTTAAAATTTTTCTCAGCTTGGTACCCTCATTCTGAGTATGTTCTGAAAACTGAAGAAATTATTTTCAGCATCTGCTTATATGCTATAAGTAAATTGGTGATTTTCTCTCTAGTGAAATGTTGACCTATATGATCAATCTCAGGGGAATAAATTACAAAAAAATTCCAAAACACCCTAATAAACAGCAATTTTGAGCTAGCCATATTTAATCCAGTTATTCTACTTTTTAACTGTGACTCATTTCCTTCAAAAAGACCTAGAGTGACTAAGCTCTATTTCTTTTTCCTTATATTAGCCTTTGTTTACTACTAAATCAGAATATAAGAGTTTATATCATACTGTTCTTTGCTTTTTTGGTGTTTTTGTGTGTTGCTATTATTATCTGTTCCTTAACTAAGCTACAGGATTCCTGTGTCCTCATGTATCATGCCTTCAAGTTATTTAGTAATAATCTAGACATTAACCAAAAAGAAAGCCCTTTCTTTCTTAAGCCATGCTGGGCTCCCAGCTGAAAAGTTAGCAGTTCGAATCCAGCCGCTCTGTAGGAGAAAGACAGGGCTTGCTACTCCCGTGAAGAGTGAGAGTCTCAGAAAACTCACAAGGGAAGTTCAAGCCTGTCTTCTAGGGTCACTGTGAGTCAGCATCTACTCCGTGGCAGTGAGGAGTGAGTCCATGAGCCACACTTGACCTCATTACAGGATTACACAGACCTTCTAGCTCTCCTTTGGAAATTCTGCACTTGTAGATCAATTACATCTTTGTCTTTGCTAGCTATCCCGTCGGTGAAAGTGGAAATATAAAAGTCTAAAATTGACTTAAACAAAAAATTATTTACTCTGCATTGTAGTGGTCCCACATTGGGCTGGTCCACTTGATCAGCAGTTCAGAACCACCAGCTGCTCCATGAGAGAAAGGTGAGACTTTCTACTGCTGAGAAGAGTTACTGCCTCAGAACCCCCAGGAGCAGTCTACCCTCCCCTCAGGGTCGCCATGAGTCATAATTGTCTCCATGGCAGTAACTGTTTTTAATTGAACAGTCCATGATACATAGTGATTTGGGGTATAGCTTTGTTCAGAACTCAGGTGATACCACCTCTTCATTACCTCTTCCGAGCTGAACTCCACACTAAAAATGAGAATGATTTGAAGAACTTGCTGATAAAAATCAAATACTGCAAGCTTCCGTATGGATTGCAACTCAATGTTATCTTTTTTTTTTTTCTCAGCTGGGCCCATCAGCACCATGATAATCCAAGAAAAGATCAAGGTTGTCAAGGATTTAATTTACTGAGATGCATAATCAACACTCATGGAAGCAGCAGTCAAGAAATGGACTAAGGGACTGCATTGGGCAAATCCGCTACACAAGATCTCTTTAAAGTGTTGAAAAGCAAGAATGTTATTTTGAGGACTAAGGTGTACCTGACACAACCATGTGTGTTCCATCACCTCATACGCATGTGAAAGTTGGACATTAAAGGAGGAAGCCTAAACAAGAATTGATGCATTTGATTTGCAGTGCTGGTGAAGCATACTGAACGTATGAAAAGAAAAAACAAACCCGTCTTGAAAGAACAAACCAGAATATTCCTTAGAGGCCAGGATGGCAAGGCCTTATTTCACATGCTTTGAATATGTCATCAGGTGAGACCAGACCCCAGATAAAAACACCACGTTTCCTAAAGCAGAGTGCAAGTGAGACAGAGGAAGACGTTCAATGAGGGGTTTTCACAGTGGCTGTGGCCATGGGCTCAAACATGATGCCAATTGTGGGGATGACAGCACCAGGCCATGTTTTATTCTGTTGTTCACAGAGTCACCAAGCATTAGAAATGAGTCACCGTGGGTTGAAAATGACTTGATCCAACTAACAACAGCAGCCCACAGTTAAATCAACAGTCCATGCTATAGAGTAAGTTTAGATATGGTTTTATTCAAAACTTGGATGATACTACCTCTTTTCTTGGCTCGCTCTGAGCTTAGACTACCTCCATGATTAGGCTTCCTGCAGAGGTTCTTGAATCTCCAAGTTCACATAAACACCATCCCCAATGCTACAAAAGTTCAAATAAAATCTCCTACTGGGTCTTCCTGGTGGAGAATGGCCAGATGGCTGAATGCTAATGAGCTTAGCCTAGGTGAGGGTTTCACCTCTGCAGCACTAATCCAATGTGGGTGGGCTAAGATGGAGGGCAGAATGGCCCCCAAACCAAATTGTGATGAGGGGACATGGACCAGGAGAAAGAAAGTCAATCTATATTTTATGAATGGATTTTAGATTCCCACAATTCATTCTTAAGGCATGGCCTTACTCAATACTTGAAGTATTGAAGAGGTCATGGAAGACATGAGCGCTACAGCAAAACGTGGTGAAAAAATGAGATGGTGCCCAGCTATCAGAGAATATAGCATCTAGGGTCTCAAAGGCTTGTCTTCAAACAAACAGCCATCTAAGCATGGGGTCAACCAAGTTCACTGGAAGAAGCACACCAGCCTGTGGAATCCCTAGATTGCAAATAATAAAATCCAAATCCAAAGGAGGGAAGACTGTGATCTAAATTCTGAACATGAATTTGCAGAAGGCTATGGATAACAGTGGAAGCCCCCAAGTCCATTTCCAGGGCCCCAACATGAATTAATTCTCCAGTGATTCCTTTTGAACGCAGTCCAGGGATGTGAATAGTCTTGCTATCAGATAGAGAGCATTGTTAAGTCAGTTACGGCAGATGTCATTAGGTTAAAATATAGCACCTTGTCATTTGAGCTCCATTTTGACTGATTTTAAATTTGTTTTCATTTTGAATATTTCCTGATTTCCTTTCTATTGAGGTTTTTCTCTGTTATGTTTGTTTCTTATTTTTATTTTGTATGATGTCTGAATATGAACTTCAGGACAGGTAAAGCTACAGAGACATCACAATAATTAATAATTACCTAGGCAAATGGCAGGGGAGGTTGGAGGAGATGGGGAACTAGCAACAATGAGTAGAAGAAAGAAGAAATGTTCTGAAATTGATTGCAGTGGTGATTGCACCACAATTCTTAATACGATTGAACTATGATTGCATGACATGTGAATTATCTGTCAATAAAAATATTTTACGAAGGTTTATCTATACCCCTTGCAGAACTGCATCCACTTCTGATTTTTCCCAGCAGTAAGTTAGGTTGTCACCTGTGGGTATCGACAATACACTCTTGTCATGTTTTTCTAATGGCAACCATGTTCTAGAGGACAATGAACAAAGTCTTGCTCTGTCTCTCAGAAACAATTTCTAAATCTGCATAATATAAAAACAACAGCTATACTAATAACGTCTCTAAACTTCTATTATGCTGCAGTCTGCTCTACTCAAGCTCTTGGTATTGCAAAATCAAGCTATTGTTTTTTTCATTATCTGGTTTTAAACATGATCAACTATTGTAAAGCCACCAATAAAACATCCCATTATTTTATAGAGCATCTATACTGATATCATTATTATATAAGATATAATTATATCCAGTACTTAATAGAGGTTCTAAGATATTTTCCTGAGCTAATAGTTCTTGACTCATGATTCTAGTTATTCTTACCCTATTTAACATGACACCAAAAACTCCCTGCGGCAAGGGAGAAGAGTGTTAAAAGTCTGTTGTTAATGTGCCTCCTGCTTTTCCACATCTTTCTTAAGAAGTCCATTCCTTTTAGCACTTTCAAGCCAGGTAACTATGTTCACCAGTATTTCTGCCTCTTTCTCTTTTGTAAACACTTGAGAAATATGTTAAATGTCATCCTGTTATTTCCTCTGTCTTGCTTCTCTTTAAATATTTTAGTAGGGAAAAAAATTTTCCAAATACATATTGGATTTATCCATCCTTTAAAGCTTCCTTTTTATATATGCAGTAGAAAAATTTTAATCAGTGTCAAAAGTTTTGGTTCTTGTTTCCTTATTTTGCTTTGTTTTTGTTTTTCTTGTCAATTTTTCTCACATTGCCTCCTTCTCACAGAGTTGGAGTTTTTTCCACTCAAACGTCTATCATATTTTTATTTCCTTCTTTTCTTCAAGGGGTTCTTAGTAAGGAAACCTTTTCCAAATAGCTCTTCCAAGGACTAGGAGACTGCTTCAACCTAAAGACATCAATTTAAAGTTATTTTGTTGTTGTATTCTATTTCCATGTCAAAAATGCAGCTGAAAGAATTAAAGAATCATAAAACAAAATAGTCTTAAACTTAATAGTATTTCATATTTATATATGTAGACACTGAAAGTCCCATAATAGTATTTTAAAGTGCTGGATAATTTGGTCTAATGGTTTTAATTAAATTTACTTTAGGTTGACTGGATCATAAGTAAGAAAGAAAGGGAAAGGATGGGGGGAAATCATGAGGATGCATTTTATCCAAGCGCTTGGGGGAAAAAAACAAAAACGAATAAGCCACCTCCACAATGAATTCTAGTGAATCATTAACTAGGGATTTGTTGCCTTGGTTACTGAGCCAGGTAGAGATTCCAGTAAAAAAGCAACGTGACCTATGAGCTCAGGAAACCGAAGAAGTGAAATTTCTGCATGATGATATTTGCAGTTTCTACAGAAAGAAATGAAAAGAGTAAAAATATATGTAGAAATACAATGCAGAAAAGATTGCCTTGATTCTTGACCCAATGTCAAAGGCATTCACAGACATAAGCACATAGATACACATTCTTACAATAATAATGCCTTGGTGTTTATTGGTGAGATTTTATAAAACATAGATCATTTCCAATATATGAGACATCTATTTCCCCAAAAAACAAAGCACTATGCTTATCATTGATGGCTAGTTATTCCAGTGGTAGAAAATATTTTCACTAGAATATGTTTGCAAGACAGGCATTCAGAAAGCAGAATAGTTGGGTGGATTTTCCAGGGAAATTATTTCTATGGCATTTTTACTGAATTACTAAATGATTGTTCTTTACCTTTTAATTCATCAAAAATGTAAGCCACATGAACATTGGTACCAGAGGCCAAATCTGAAGGGATGACTTCGAGCATCACTTAGGACCCGACCATCACTAGCCATGGCCAAGATTACAGACTCCAAGTCTTACAAATCCTCCAAATCACTTCCAGGATGCAAAAGCCAAGACCCAATGATAACAGGTGCAACTCTGGCCAATTAACAGCTGTCCTTTGGATATTAATGTGGCATCTAATAAGAAGCAGTGAGGTTGTTGTTGCTGCGAGTTGTCTTCCTGTCAGTTTTGTTCCATGACAAACCCCAGGTGCCAAGTAAAACCGTTTGATAAATTGTGGGTGTTTTCATTGAAAACATTTTCTCTTTGTTGTGGTTGTTGTTGAAAATAGACACAGCAGGACACACACCAGTTCAACCATTTCCATATGTAGAATTCCGTGACATTGATTGTATTCTTCTCATCCTGCTTCTCCAAATTGTTTCTCATCATTAACATAAATCCACTGCCCCCCAAGTTTCCTATCTGACCTTTTCAGTTGCTGTTGTCAGTTTGATTCTTTATAGACAATTCTCTAAAATAGCACAGTGCTTCAGGCAGACATTCTTTCCTAATTAAGCTAGAATACTGCTTAGTTTAAAAAAACCTCAAGGAATATTCTTGGTTTTAAATTTAAAGATTAACTTAAAGAATAGTTTGGGGAGTTCATCCAGTTACCATGGCTCCAAAAAATCTGTATCCCATGAGAATTTGTAACTCTCTTCTGCATTTCCCCCTTTGATAAGGATTATTCTATGTAATCTTTGATCAAAACGTTTTTGTAATGGCACCATCCAGTTCTCCTGGTCTCATGGCAACAGAGGAAGGTCATGGAAATAGTCAGACATTCCATCTCCTCCTCCTATTCCTGACCCCTTCTTCCTCTATTGTTCTAGGTGAGTAAAGACAAATGATTGACCCTTGGATGGCCACTTGCATGATTTATGACCCCTGGCATCTCCTAACAAATTAAGAGGTAGAACAAAGGCATTTAAATATGTATTCTAAAACTTAGAGCACTTTAAATGCTTCCTTGTGTAAGTGAATACTGCTATTGGTTCTCTTGGTTTGCAACCCTCTCTTAATACGTCAATGCTTTAAATCAAATCCAAAGGGTGGCTTTGGGATTGACATGGAAATTCCTGAAGCATGCACATTGTTTAAGTCCTGCCCAAATGTGAATGTAGTTGCCTTACCTAATTATCCAGGTATAATCTCTTTTTTAAAATCTTTTTTAAAAATGTATAAATCATTTTATTTGGGGATTTTACAGTTCTTATAACAACCCATACATCAATTGTATCAAGCAATTCGTACGCATGTTGCCATCATCATTTTCAAAACATTTCTTTCTACTTGAGCCCTTTGTATCAGCTCTTCTTCCCCGCCCCCCCCCCCCGCCCTCCCCGACCTTTCCACCCTCGTGACCTCTTGATAAATTAGAAATTATTATTATTATTTTCATATCTTATACTGTCCACTCTCTCCCTTCACCCATGTTACAGTTATTCATCCCCCTGGAAGAGGGGGGTTGTTATATCATTGTAATCAGTTCCTCTCTTCTCCCCCTGCTCTCCCTTCTTTCCCCCACCCCTCATGGTATCACTACTCCCATTATTAGTCCTGAGGGATTCATCTGTCCTGGATTCCATGTGTTGAAAGCTCTTGTCTGTACCAGTGTACATGCACCATTAGGTCTAGCCAGATTTGTAAGGTAGAACTGGGGTCCTGACTGAGTAGGAAGGAAGCATTAAAGAACTAGAGGAGTGTTGTGTGTTTCATTGGTGCTATACTGCACCCTGGCCAACCAAAGTCTTAATCGTAAATTTTCTCCAGCTTAAAATCTTCCCATCATCCACTAATCTGCTATTGTAGGATTTCTTTTACCATCATTAATCTAATTTGGGGAAAAATCAAAGTACTATATTTGAGGTAACCACTGAATTAGGAGTTAAATGAGATGAATGTTTATCATCTATAGTTTATTGAAAATTCAACAGAAGGTGCTGAGATTTGGTGTGCTCCCAATCTGACTTTATTTAAGCTCTTTTTTTAATTAAAATAATTGGATTTCTACCTTTATTTCCTGTCAAAACCGTTAGATGCTTATTACTTGATATTTATTTATCCTTTACTTTCCAGGGACAGCCAAATCCTAAGGTGCTTAAGTACACTGCAAAGATTTAGAATTTTCCAGGTTCATTTTTAATAAGAAGTATCTTACTGGCAGCCACAAATAAATGGCAAAAATATCAATACCACAAAGGCCTTGAGCAATCTGCTTAGTAAAACTTTATTATTCTTACTTCCTACATTCTCCTTATAGTTGCGGCTGTTAGGTGCCATTAATTTGTTTCCAACTCATTGTGACCCATGTGTGTAACAAAGCAAAGCAATGCTCCCTCCTCCCTCCACCCTCTTCATTCTCTTTACTAGACTTGTACAGTTTGTTGTAGCCATGTCAATCTAGCTGCTTAACTAGCTTCCTCTTTTTTCGCACTGAGATTTGACTTTACCAAACATGATGGCCTTCTCCAGGAATTGTACCTCCTGATACCATGTCCAAAGTAAGTGCCACAAAGTTTCACTCTCCTAATTTCCAAACTGCACTTCTTCCAAAACAGACCCATTGGTTCTTCTTGCATTTCATGAAATATTCATATTATTAAGCAGCACCATCGTTCAAATGTGTCCATTCTTCTAAAGTCTTCCTTCTTCATGGCCCAGCTCTCATGTGCTTACAAGGGTACTGAAAGGCTAATGACTTGGGTCAGGCGCACTTTATTGCTTGGTCTTTAACATTTTAAAGAGGTCCTTTGTTGCATGGTTTCCCAATGCAATAGGAGGAGGTACCTAAAAATAATGTGTTGGGTTTTTTTTAATATGTGGGGGAATAGTGTATTTGGGGTTAGTTCCACCAGATCAGACTGTTAATCAAGTTTTCTATTTAGAGGTTCTGAAAAGATTGTGTAACAGTGTGCAACAAAAAAAGCCTTATTTGTGGTAGATGGGGGACTGGTTTTGTCACCACAGCAATGCACCTGCTCACACAGCCATCTCAGTAAGCCAGTTTTTGGCAAAAAGCAGCACACACCTTACTCACCTGACCTCACTCTGTGTGACTTCTTTTTGTTTCTGTGAATGAAGAAGGACATGAAAATTGGACTTTTTTTTTTTTTTTAAGTAGGACATTTGTAGAGGTCTAAATACAGACATGTATATATGTAAATATATTTATCTATAACAAGAGGGAAATAGATCTATGTACTTATAACTATATGTTAAGAATTAAGGCAGCAGATGGTTATTGGACCTCGAATCAAGTACTCTCTCAACACAAGAACACTTTGTTCTAATAATCTGGCATTCTGTGATTCTCACCTTCCTGACACGATCAATGAAGACAAAATGGGTGCATAAGCAAAGGTGGTGAAGAAAGCTGATGGTGCCCTGCTATCAAAAGATCTAGTGTCTGGGGTCTTAAAGGCTTGAAGATAAACAAGTGTCCATCTAGCTGAGAAGCAACAAAGTCCACAGGGAGGAAGCACACCAGCCTGTGTGATCATGAGGTGTCAATGGGATCAGGTATCAGGCATCTAAGAACTAGAACAAAATCATACCAATGTGAATTTGTGTGTGTGCGGAGGTGGGGAGGATGAAGAGTGGAGACCCAAAGCCCATCTGTAGACAATTGGACACCCCCTCACAGAAGGGTCACAAGGAAGAGATCACCTAGTGAGGGTGCAATATAGTACCGATGAAATACACAACTTTAGTTCTTTAATGCTTCCTCCGCTCCTCAACTATTATGACCTCAATTCTACCTTATAAATCCAATTAGACCAGAACATGCACACTGCTACAGATAAGAGACCGCAACACAGGGAATCCAAGATAGATAAACTCCTCAAGGCCAACAATGAGAGTAGAGATACCAGGAGGATAAGGGGAAGGTGTAGGGAGAAAGGGGGAATTGATCATAGGATCAACATATAACGAACAACAGAAAAGTGAGTGAAGGGTGACAGAGGATGATGTAAGATATGAAAATAATAATCTATAACATATCAAGGGTTCATGAGGGAGGGTAGGGGAGAGCAGAGGGGAAAATGAGAGGCTGATACTAAGTCTCAAGTAGAAAGAAAATGCTTTGAAAATGATGATGGCAGCATATGTACAAATGTGCTTGACACAATGGATGAATGAATGGATTGTGATAAGAGATGTAAGAACCCTCAATAAAAGTATTTAATAAAAAAGAGAAAGCACAGCGATTTGACGACATAGAAGAGGTGAAGAAAAAAATGAGGGAGGGGCTGTCAGCCATCCAAATATATGAGTTTGAAAAAATGTTTCCAAGAATGGAATCACAGATTTGACAAAAGTATTAAAGTGAAATGGAGAGTAAAGTCCACGTGGAAGAAGCACACTGGCCTGTATGATTATGAGGTGCTAAAGGGATCAGGTATCAAAGAACAAAAATCATATCACTGTGTGCTCACCTCCCCGATACGATCACTGAAGACAAGTGGATGCATAAGCAAATGTGGTGAAGAAAGCTGATGGTGTCTGGCTATGTACTTTTCATTTCCTAGATATTATAAGTGGTTCAAAAATTGAATTGCAATTTTTATGGAACTAACTTTATGATGAAGGAAACTGTTTAGAATTACAACAGGAATGAGAGCTACCATGGAGATCAGTTAAGGTAACACATACGTCTGAGACAGTGATAATAATTATATGAGCTAAAATAAGTGAAACACAGGAAATCATTATAATAACTAGAGAGGAGAAAATGAATATGTTGAAGAATATTGGTAGAGTAGTTAGTAAATCAGCTACAATTTGAAGAATGACCAGAAGTTGATTGTGTAATGTAGGAAAGGAATGAGCATTCGTGATGTAGGGAAAGAGTATACATAAAATGACACAATTAGAATTGAGCATAGCAAGTACTCCGGGAAATGAGGAGGTGGTGGAGGTTAAGAAATATCCTGGCTACCAAAAGATATAGCATCCAGGATCTTAAAAGCTTGTAACTAAACAAGCGGCCATCTAGCAGGGAAGCAACAGAGCCCACTTGGCAGAAACACGCCAGTCCGTGTGATCATGAGGTGTCCACGAGAAGAGGTATCAGAAGTTCAAAACTATGCAAACAACTCACTGCGAAGAGGCATGGATGCACTAGATCCGAAACTCACCTGCAAGGAATTGGACAGTCCCTCTCAGAAGGGCCACGTGGAAAGGATGATAAATCCAGGGTAAGCCATGGCACTGATCAATCACATAATTATCCTTAATATTTCCTCCCCTTACTATTAAGGCTGATGTTTGTTTTACCTCATTAATCATGTTAGATTTGCAAATATTCATTGGAATATTTATTTGTTGGTACATGAAAGTCATGATAGATAACCCTGCAGAAACAATAACCAGAGTAATGGTTCCCTGAGATTATGGGAAAAGTGGGGGGAAGGGGAGAATGGGAGTTGATAGCATTCATGATTGTATAACTCCACTCGATGGGATTGAACAACAGATTTGTATGTGAATGAATATATTGGATTATGTAAGATATGTCAATAAAACTATTATAATAATTAATCAAATAAATAAAATATGTACTCCATACCCAAAAGAAAGAAAAAAATATCCCTCCCATATCAGGGAAAACTGGATGGGACAGGAATAGGATATAAAACTTGTTGGATTGAGGGGAAATTTTTGAAAACCTGGTATATCATGACATTGATTTTTAAATACATATGAAATCATAAAGCCTCATTTTTCATTTAACTTGATTCAACCTTTCTAACCTTCCAGAAGTCTAAAATAGAATTCATAATGGTCTAGTGACTGGCTAGACTTCAATGAAGTGCCTGAAAACAGGAAAAGCCTTGATGATTCCAATGAGACAGCGTGAATCACCCTGCATCATCTGAAAATGTGCACACTAGTATATTTTAAGTATCACAGGAAGAATGATTTATATATGCACACAGATTTTAGCCTGGAGGTCACCACTGTTATTTCCCAAATACGCACACATGCCCTTTGAGAGAAGAGGGAAAAAAAGGTATTTCCTAAAGTGTGAAATGTTCTCTCTCTCATAGCTTGTGGAAAATTCCATTCCTTAGTCCTTCATATTTCTACTGCCTTTTTTAACAAAGCATTCAAATAAATTCTCTGTCACCTCAACCTGTACTTCTATTATTTTCTTCAGATTGTTTTCTTATATACATTTCTATTAGTTGCTAGAACGTAGGATTTTCATTCTATATTTTTATAACTTGAGCATAATCTTAAATTGTTTTCATAGACATAATGAGTCTCATGGATGATGGATGCTATGGACTGTAACCATAAGTACAGGCGTGCTTTATGGCAGACTCATAAATGTTAGACATAATAACAGCCTCTTCCACATACATTCAGCCAGCATTAGAATAATGTGTTCATGGCTGGATCTTTGGTCAAGTAAACTATTGGTTTGAGGGTGTGTTGACAAATAGGACCCTTAAAAGTGTGTCCATGGCAAAGCAAGGAATTTCCATTTGCGGTAGATAGACTTTTCTGTGCTGGATGGCCTCTCCCTCAGCATCCGTTTGCAAAAAGCACTACCTTCAACTCTACCAACCTGACCGCCCTTGGCAAAATTTTGTGATGAACTGAGAAAGTTCACTTGACTCCCAACTTCTCCTTTAGTTTGCACTTCATGTCTATCAATTACTGAATGGAGTTGAGGCCAGATCTGAGTTTTCATTCCCACCAGTCTTCAACACAGCACAAGACTGTGTCATAACAGTTCAGTGGCTATTCCCATGATTGTTTGCTATTTTGAATCATTGTATCTTTCAACGAAATAAATAGCTATTAGTTCTTTTAAAAGCCATATACCCAGCACTGAGCTTCACAAGGGGAAATCCAAAGCTTAATAAGAAATGAACAGCATCTCCCTTCAAGGAACTAGGAGTTTGTAGGAGAAAAACAAACAAATAAAATGTGGTTCATAGTGATCTGCATTGAGTTCAATGGAAACTAAAAAGAATACCTCACCCAACCAGGAGAGAAGAGAGGTAAGCCAAGGGAAGGTCATCTTAAAGGACTTGCAAGGAGAGGAGACACTGGCGGGTTGAGTAACACTCACCGAACAGAGGAGACTGGCCCATAGTTTTCTGCATGGTTTTATCTCACACAAAGTGCCTGGTGAGTACAAGCCACCAACCTTTCAGTTAGCACCCAACCATTTAACCATTGTGCTAGAGGGCTCCTTCTTGGGGGAAATAGGCAGAAGAAAATAGGGACAAAAGAAAATGCAGAAGGAAGAACAAAATCTATAGGAAATGGTAATAAAGTTGTTTACACACATAACCAGAGCAATTCAGTGTGCTGACAGTAAAGCATAAAATACAAGACAAAACTGGCAGAAGTTTAAATCATCTATAATCCATGATAGACTGGGAGCTTTATCTCATAGATGATGATACACAAATGAGTAACATAGTAACATAGTAAAAGAATGGATCGTCCATGGGGCAATGAGTTATCCAGGTAGGAAAGGTCGCTGGCAGTTTAGTTAGATCTCAATTTAAAAAAAAAAAGATTTGTCCATAGGTTTTCTGGTACATTAGTTTGTGTTACCTTCATCTCCTTTCCAAAAGAATTAATTTTCCTGCATGTGTGTGTGCACACCTGCTTGCACCAGTAGAGGAGAGAAGTAAGCCAAGAGAGATTGCTCTTTATCATATAGCTTCCGGAAAACTTTCCTTAAGGCTTATAAAAATGTCCATAAATATATTTGTAGGTTATACAGCAAAAATTACAATGAAACAAATGGTCAAATGATCAGAAGGCCTCAAAAAGTTTCTGATAAGAATATTTTTTCCAATAAATTTTTGAAACCTCCTTAAATAACTCTTCAATATATGTAAAGAACTCCAATAGATACTCCCATAGAATTGTGTGCTATAGATAACAATTGAAAACAAAAGTATTGTTGGTGCCAGATGCCAACAAGTCAGCTCAGCGCCATGTCAATTCTGATCCTCCTGATCATTGCCACGTGGCAGTCCTTTGTGGCACCACCTCACTGATTCTCTAGTTTACCAAGCCTGATGTCTGTCTCCAGGGACTGATCTCTCCGGATAACAGTCTGAAGTACCTGAGACTGTTTTGCCAGCCTCATTTCTCAGGGACATCCTGGCTGTACTTCTTCCAAGACACACGTGTTCATTCTTTTGGCAGTTCATGGATTAGCCAATAGTCTTCGCTAGCACCTTGTTTCAAAGGTACCAATTCTTCTTTGGTTTTCTTATCCATTGCCTGGGTTTCACATGGATATAAAAACATTGAAAATGCCATGGTCTGCTGGTTTGCAGAAGGCTATCAATGGCAGTGGAAGCCCACACTCCATAGTTTAGCCCTCCCATGAATCGCTTCTGACCAGAGACCAGGGATGAGTAGCCTTGCTATCCTGCGGAGTGCACTGGAAAGTGGATTATGGCAGATGCAGTTAGGTTAAAATGTAACGCATTATCATTAGATCTCCCTTTTGACTCATGTTAAAGCTCTTCTATTTTTTAAAATATTTCCACTTTCTTTTCAATTGAGGCTTTTATCTGTTTTAGTTTGTTGTTGTTGTTGTTGTATTTTGATTTTTGTGGTATGTTTTCCTGTATATGAAATCCAGGATTGGTAAATCTATAGAGACTGGACTAATGGTTTCTTGGGAGGATGGCAGGGGGGCTTCGAGGAAATGGGGAGCTAATAACAATGAATACAAGAAAGAAGAAAATGTTCCAAAATTGATTGGGGTGATGATTGTACAACTCCTCTTGATACGATTAATTACAAGTATGTGATAGGTGGGTTGTGTGCCAATAAAACTGTTTAAGGAAAAGAAATATGAAGACATGTCAGCAATAATTGCCATAAGATCAAGGAAACATTTATTAAACAATAATATCAAACTGTGAAACTATTGTTCCTGACACATCCTCTATCTAGGACTGTGCCCTTCTGAAGGAGTTTCTGCCTCAGTAACCCTTCCCTAAAGAATGCTGTGCTCTTCCACATATGCCACGTCAAGACAGCGAGGCACTCAAATTGTGTGCCTTTGGGATGTTCTTTGAGTTCTGGGAGCGCAAAGAAGCCTGAAGGGGAAAGATCTGGGATGTAGACTGGATCGGGTCAGGTTCCCGAATGAAATAGGGAATGGACTATGATGGCGCTGTTACCCTTCTACAAAGATGAGCTGGTCCTTTTTCAGGATGGAAAACAATGCTCTAGGCAATCAATCTCCCTGCCCTTTAACGTGCCAATGCTGTTTCCCACTTTCCTAAAGTTTCTTAGTAAGCCTCTGTAATCATCCTGCGTCTTTGAGGAATTCTATCAAAATGATCACCACCATCTTACCCCTTCCCCTACAAAAATAAAAATTTTAAATGCCATGGTCTTGGTCAGGTATTCCTTATTGGAATATGTTTGGTACTCTTTGCTTCTTAAAGGAACATTTTTGCTTCTTCAAACTTTAAAGGGGTCTTGTACAGCAGATTTATCCAACGCAATACATTGAGATCTTGACTCCTGCTTCCAGATACATTAAATCTGAATCCAAATAAAATTAAACCCTTCGCAATGTCAATCTTTTCTCTGTTTATCATGATGTCACTTATTGGTCCAGTTGGGACAACTTTTGTTTTCTTCATGATGAGGTGTAATCTGGACTGAAGGCTTGATTCTTTGTTCATCAGTAATTGCCTCTTCCTTGTTTTTAGCAACAAAGACTGTGTCATCTGCACCTTGCAAATTGTAATGAGTTTTTCTCCCATCTTGATTCGGCTTCTCTGGTTATTTGCTGAGCAGACAAATTGAATATGGGTATGTACAGGGAAAGGATATATCCCCAACACATGCCTTTCCTGATTTTAAACCAAGCAATAGCCCTTTGTGCTGTTTTTAAAACTGCCTGTTTGTTCCATGGACATGCTCCCAATTAGCATGATTAAGTGTCCTGGAATTACTAGTCATTGCAATGTTATCTATAATTTATTATATTCCACATAGTCAAATGCCTTCTCATAGTCAATAAAACACAAGTAAACGGCTTTCTGACATTCTCTGCTGTCAGCCAAAATCTATTGCCATACGCAACAATATTCCTTATTCTACATTACTTTCTGGATCCAACTTGAATTTCTGACCATTTCTTGTCATGTACTGCTGCAACTTATTTTCTAAATTAGTTTTAATATTACTTGCATGTAATATTAAAAATATTGTTTGATAGATTCTTCATTCTGTTGGATCATCTTTCTTTGGAATGAGCACAAATATGAATCTCTTCCCGTCTGTTAGTCAAGCAGCTGTCTTCCAAAATGTGGGGCAGAGACAAGTGAGTGGCTCCAGTGTTGCGTCCATTTGTTGAAACATCTCATGTGTTATTCTACCAATTCTTGAGGCCTTGATTTCAGCCCAAACCTTCAATGCAGTTAAACATCTTCCTTTAATATTGCCATTCTCAGTTTTGGATTAGTGCTACCTCCTGAAATTGTTGATTATCGACCAATTGTTTTTGGTACAGTGACCACATATTCTTTCCATCTTTTTTTTATGTTTTCTGTATCATTTAATATTTTTCCCATAGAATCCTTCAGTATTTCAACTCAAGGCTTGATTTATCGCCCCCAGTTCTTTCAGCTTGAGAAATGCGATGTTCTTCCCTTTTGAGGAAGAACTCCAAGTCTTTGCACATTTCATTTTAATTCCTTACTTTGTGTTCTTTCTTTTTAATTTATGCATTGAATAAATTTAATAAACAGGTGAGCTGTGGTACAGAAAACAATCAGGAAAATATCAACAGTATAAGAATTTTTCTTAAAAATTTTCCTTCGAATGTTTATAAATTAAAATTATAACACTGTTCACTTCCCAGAATACAGTAAGATTGCAACAAAACGCTTTTAATAAAAGTAGATACAATGTTTGATTGGCAAAATTCACACGAAGGGTTAGTTAATATAAGTCCACAGTCTTCTGCATGTTCAGTAGGGAAAAGGTAATAAAATACAGTCAAAGAAGTGTATTACTTTTGCAGCATTTACTGTGATATGTAAACTTGATGCAACAACTATACTTTGCTCTGAAATAAAATTTAATCATTGAATAATGTCACTGGAAGACATTTACTGCTATAATTAATTTTTTTTGCTATAATTAAATTTTAAGTATGGCTATATCTGTCAATATTCCTAATTCACAAGATTTCTAATTTAGGATATGAAGAAATCAACAATATGATCAAAGTAGATCTTTTTAGTCTCCTTTATTGATACCCTGAAATCCTGAACATTTACTCTAAAAATAAAATAAGGAATTTTCTATAATTTTCTCCCACTGTGTTTCTGCTTCTCATGAATACACAGTGGGTCCAGAAAGGCAAGCTTCAACCATAGGCACATGGGTCGTGCATGATTACTGAAGTCAACAGTCTTTCTCAATAATATCTCAAAGCCAACCATTTCAGTTTGTGAAAGATTTTCTTAAAATATGAGTGTACATGGAAAAAATAGCGAACTTAGGTTTTGGTTTTGTTCAGGAGGTGGGGGTTGTTTTTGTTTTGAGTATCAGCAACAGTCAATCTTCTTCTCACTGGGATTTAGATTAAAAGATCTTAGTCAATTAATTTATTTAGAAAGAAAATAAGGTCTGGTGAATGCAGAGTCTCTTCACCATGGCTTTCTAGTATGACAGTAAATAAATAACCTTCATTCTACTAACGTTTTCTTAATTATTAGACTGTATACTGTACCTTACAATAGTAATTGAAATTGACTAATGCCAAGTAAAAATCTAGTAGCACCCAAGTCAATATTACCCTGTGAGTATTCAATTATGTGAAATGCTTGTTAGTGAACTGTTATTTTCTATATCAATAAAGATGGGACAAAGAGAGACAGAATAAAGAATGGAACTATTTACATGCAAAATTATCAAAACATACCCCTCTTTTACCCCAGTACAACAAAGCACACCAAAGAACACAATGCTAGGACTCGTGTAATATCTTTATATGATGGTATCAATATGAACTTGATTAGGAACTGTTATAATCCTTTAGAGGTAGCAGATAATGTTCTCTTATAAAATACACCCTTTCGTTCATAAGGGAGGGAGGAGCAGGGAGGGAGGGGGAAAATGAGGAGCTGATGCCAGGGGCTTAAGTGGAGAGCAAATGTTTTGAGAATGATGAGGGCAATGAATGTACAAATGTGCTTTACACAATTGATGTATGTGTGGATTGTGATAAGAGTTGTATGAGCCCTAATAAAATGATTTTTTTAAATGGAAAAGAAAAAATAACACACCCTTTCACTGGCTTTATTTCAGGGGGAAGTTGATGCTTGTAGCTTTTAATTTCGTGACAGTGAGCAAAATAGGGGGTTCCCGCCCTAGAAGCCTGGTTTGTAGACTCTGGGGCCCTGGTTCAGTAAGAATCTCTCAGGATCAGTCCTTCTCCCTCAAGTACTTTGTGTTCTTGAGACACCCTTGAAAAATGCATGTTCCATTGGAGCCAATGTCCAACCTTTCTGATTGCTGGTGTCATTTCCTCGGCACCAGAGGCATGTGTAGAAGTGGCAAAGTAATACCATTGGAGAGGATACCACCTTACAGTGACGCTGCCCTCGTTATCTTGCTCTTTGTGTAACAAAAGGTTATGCCTAAAAAAGAAACAAAAAATATATAACGTTTTGAGTATATCTCACCTGAATTTGAAGATCAGCTCAAGAATAAATTTGACACGTGAAGAACTAATGACCAAAGACTATACCAGGTATAGGTAACATCGAGGATAATGAATATGAAGAAAGAACATGATTGTTAAAGAACTGAACAAAATTCAAAAGGTGGCTTGAGAAGACAATGTGAAGTTTTATAATTAAACAGAAATGAACCTTGCTAAAACCACATTCATTAAATACAAGAATATGCACAATTAGCAACAGTATTCAGAATCCACCTGGCCCAGGTATCTAAATACACCAATCCCAGATCCTCTTCTTGTTGCATGTTATCAGTTGTGACTCATGTCGATGTTACAGGACAGGACAGAATTGCTTCATAGGGTCTTCGAGGCTGTAATCTTTAAGAGAGCAGATCTTTTCTCCGGAAGGGTTACAACAGCCCACATTTCGATCGGCACCTGAGCAAGTCACCCTTGTGGGAGCTGGAGGTTCTCTTAGGGGAGTAGCATAAGACCCAAGGAACTAACCAGGAAGGGCTAAACCCACACTCGTAGACAAACAAGAAGAAAAATCATTACAAATATAAATGATCAGCAATGAGGTTTTGAAATCAACTTTCAAGTTCTCTAATACTCCACCCCTTGTGGCACAGTGTTAGGCTGCTTACTAACTGCAAAGTCAGTAGTTCAAAGCCTCCAGCCCTCAACAAGAGAAAAGATGAAGCTATTTGCTCCTGAAAAGCTTTACAGCCAATAGGGTTCCTATGAGTTGACATTGACTCCATGTTTCAGGTCAGGCTGGTACCCTCCAGCTGGGTGGTCCCAGATGTGCTGCTTTTTTTCTGTCTCAGCCTCTAGGGCTCTTCCTTTCCATTAGATGAGCCACAGTCTATGGGCTCATTCCAAGTTCTTTTTCATATGCTGATTTATACTGAAGATTTGTTCATTTCTCACATGCTTTGTAGGAAACAGATGAGATTTTCTACTCCCCTAAAGACTTAGGGCAGGGGTGCTCAATACATCGAACGCTATCTACTAGTCCATTGCAAATGTGCTGTGGGTAGATCGCATGGCAATAAAAAAATAGACGGAAGCCTATCAGCAATCCCGTCACTTAACTGATACACAGCGCAGCCAATCATATGCAATCTTAGGTGTCAGACGCATGTGCAAACAACTGCCTAAGTGCAGCAAAATTGACAAGCTAAGTTATTGCCAGTTTTTAGACCTTGTTTTTTATCTCTTAGACGTAAGAAAGGGTATTAAAATGAGTGGTGGAGCTGGACCAAGTAAGCAGACAAAAACGTATCACTTTCCTACGGAATGGGAGATATTGACACTACACGCCGACATCCAGCTGAAGTCCAGAGCGCATGAACAGTTCTGGAACTTACTCGCAGAGGGAAAGTACCCAAACCTGAGAAAATACACTACTTCTTGACTGCATGATTCGGCTCTACTTATTTATGCGAGTCAGTACCGTTCCACCATGACCGATGCTCATTTGGAAGTGTGTTTGCAGCTGGCTGTCAGCAGCTCCTGTCCGGACTATGCATCCCTGGCTCATTCTATTCAGGGCAAATCATCCGAGTAAACTCAGGGAATGACCAAAAATGGACATCGCTAATTGAGTTGTATTGTGCAATATGGACTCATGCGGTTATGCAAGGTCCATAAATATACATGGTATATATAAAGAATTCTCAATGCATTTATGAATAAATGTAATAAATAAATAAAAATAAATATGTTTTGCATTTTTGTAGTTGGTAGCTCATTTTGACTTGATCATTTTATAAGTAGCTCACATGCTGAAAAAGTGTGAGCACCCCTGTTTTAGGGACTCAGGGGTCCACAGGGAAATTCTACCCTAAAATCCTTTAGGGTAGCGGAGGGATTCGGCTGGTTCACACTCATTTGGCAGAAATGATACCTAATGTTACGTAGAGTTCGGCGAACTGGTTTTTAAAATGTCCCTTGTAATCCGGGTTCTTCCTGAGGTGGGTGGTTGAGCAGCCGCCCCATGTGGAAATCAGAAGTTTGCATTCCTTACTCTTTTTTAACGTTCCTCTGCACAACAGCGGTGTTCTGGTCACATGTTGAAATCATAAACTACCCTTTGGCATCTCTTTGGGGTTTTTTGGTTTTGTTTCATTTTTTGTATACTTAAAATGGTCATTAGGGCAGCGAGCCTGGTGTTAAATTATTTGAATCTCACCACTGCTCTAGGGTTGCTATGAGTTGGGATCCACTTAATGACAGCAGGTCTGGTTTCCTTGATTATAATGGTAAAGTGGTAATGAGCTTTGCACACGCTTCCACTTGCTGTGCTTGTGAACGCTTAGGCTAGTTCATCGACCGGCTGGTCTCTGCAGCTCTTTCTGGAACTTTGTGTTCTGTGTACTTCCCTCAATGGGTCCATTCTTGGGGGAGTACTGGGAGCAAGGGAAGGTTGTATCTCTTCCTTTTGCCAGCAAGAGTCTCCCTGGTATTAGGGATCTAGGTGCATACAGAAATATAGTGCAGATGCCCATGACACTTCCATGACACCTCAAACATTTCCTCCCAAATAATACTGCATACTAGATTGTCCTTATTAATCTGTTTTCTTGATTGTTAAGGCATACAACGGGGCTTAAAAACCTCTCTGGGGAAATGCCATTATCTTTTAATCCAGTTTGTCCATGAATATTTTGAAGCTACATCATATTTGATTTTGTTATAAAAACAAAATATTGTATTTAAAAATCACTAAGGAATATAGCTTTTAGAAACCTCTCCAACTTTTTCCCCCCCAAAAAAACCCCTAAATATTCAACCTTATAATTTCTCTGTAATCTACCTTGAAACTCTGCCTCAACTTCTAAGATCCATTTTAACAGACACTAAATATAGACCAGCCTGGCTCAATTCAAATAATTCTCAATAAGGATCCTGCCCTGGAACTCAGTTATCTTCAAAACTTGCAACTGGTTACTCAATGCTTCCCTGCATTTACGCCTGCTGTGCTGTGATGACAGAGCCCTGGTAGCATAGTGGGTTACGAGTTGTGCTACTAACTGAAAACTAGGCAGTTCAAAGCCAGCAGCCATTCCATAGGAAAAAGATGAGACTTTCTGGTTCTATAAAAATTTACAGTCTCAGAAATACCAACGGATAATTCTACTCTGTCCTATGGCATTACTATGAATCAGAATCCACTCAATGGTAGTGGATTTTATGTTATAATGAGCTTCCTTCTCATCTTTAAATATTTGCATTGCCTAATTATTATCTGTCTAGTTATAGCTACCATTGTCCATTTCTCCTCACACTTATCAAACACTTTGGGTTTCTTAACAAGTTAGCACATCTTACTCCACATTGTCACCATTTTTTTTTTACCAGAAAGTCAGAGTACAGAATTCCACTGCTGCTCGAGAAACAGGTCTGCGTGGAACTGTACTCACTTGATTTGGGGGAGAGACAGGCAGGGATATGATCCTATAAAGCCCATAGTCAATAGGCTTTGATGGCTCAATATCATATTGCATTGAAATGTCTTCAAGCATCCAATAATTTGGGAGCCATTTCTGCCACTCTGTGAGTTGCAGAAACATCTCTACAAGTGTTTTTAAACAACCTGCCACTCCACACTTGGAAGTTTGGGCAAGAACACTAACAGTTCTGACTCTGCCTCCTTCACACCCTGTTAGTGAAAAAGAACACTTCTATTATGGGAACCTGGCTTTCATTTCCTCTGTGATACTGCCAAATCATCACACTATGATTCTCTGCTTTTAGCTCCTGCAAATGGAGATATTAATAAAACTTGAACCGTCTTCCACACAGTGATGTTGTTATGCCAATCAGTATGTGTAGAAATACTTGGTAAAATATTAACTCCATGTTACATGTAAAAGATGGACAGCTTGGTAAGGGAACATATCAAGCAGATATTATAGATGAGAGGCAAAGGACCGATGCTGGAGAATTACTCTTCTCCTATTCCCACCTTGGCAGTGGTCTTCCCTCAAAAACACTCTGCAGGCTGACAGTCACCCTTATGTGACTGCAAGGACATAGAGTGCCTACTTCACATTCCCTGCCCCTGGGAGTTAATGTGTGCGCTCATCTGGTGAGGGCCTGGGTAACTGTATGAATCTGAAGAATCGGTCTCATCCCACCAATCCCAGCACCAGATCTCTTAGGATGTACCCCACTAATATTTCAATATCTATATTATATTTTTTTAAATGCCTAATTTCATTTAAAATGTCTTCCATTCAGCGAAAGCCCAAAATCCATTTGCAGAGTTCCCATGGGGTTAAGCCTCCACTGAACTTCCTCAGATCATTGACTGGAAATGTGACTAGCTTTGCTCTCAGACAAAATGCATTAGAAAAATAGATTGCTACAGATATTATTAGGTTAAAATTTAACATATCATTTATTTTCCCTTGTGACCCATTTTTAATTTGTTCTAGCTTCTATTACCTTTTGCCTTTTTTGGACTGGGGGTTTTCTGTTTTATTTTATTGCCATTGTTGGTTTTTTCTTTACGATTATCTTTATATGAAATCCAGGATAGGCAATCCATAAGATGGTAACTAGATTAATATTTCCTTAGGGTTATGGCAGGTAAGGTGGGGGAGTGGGAGGTAATAATAATAGGTACAAGAATGAAGAGAGTATTCTGAAAATTATTGTGGTGATGATGGAAGAACACTTTTCAGTATACTTAAACTATTGAGTTGTATGATGTTTGAATTATGTGCCCATAAAACTTAAAAAATAAAACAAAACAAGATAAAAATACATAAAAAATGGCACTCATTACTGAAAATTCCTTGTTTCCTTTTTTTTCTTTTTTTTTTTTAATTCAAAGCAGGAAATAATTCAGTCTTGAAAGGGCTAAAAGGAAAATCACAAAATGCGCCCTGACTATCACAGTCTTCTCTAAGCTGGTCTGAAGTAGAGTCTAAGGCTTTCTTTCGCTCCGTGGCATCTAACCGCAGAGATGGAAGAAGTTCTGTTAATCACCTATTCATGTAACCAGCGCATTGTGCAGATGGGGAAGCCACCACTTACAGAAGTGAAACAGCAGGCCTGAGCCATGCAGCTACTCATGACGCAGCTGGAATAGAACCCAGAGGTCTCGTTTGTCCAGGTCCAGTGCTTTCTCAACTACACCTCATCGCCTATTTCTTCCAGGCTTCGGGAATTTTTTTTTAAGATAACAGAAAGAGCAATTAATTCTTGTATTTATTTATCCAACAAATATTTATTGATTATTGACCATGAGATAGGCTTAGTCAGGGCCCAGCGGATGCAGCAGTAAATAAAACAGACAAGATGTCCTGCCTTCCATGATCAAGGGTAATGTAACCAAGAGGAATGGCTGAAACCCTGGTGGGGACTGAGCATGATAGTGGGACAGAAGGAAAGTCAAGTGAAATAGAGGAAAGAGCTGGGAGGCAAAGGGCATTTATGGAGGCTAGATAAAGACATGTACATATTCAAATGTATTTATATATGAGGATGAGGAAATAGATCTATGTGCCTATATTTATAGGTTTAGTATTAAGGTAGCAGAAGGACATTGGGCCTCCACTCAA
>NW_022111300.1:3819478-3844723 GCF_000313985.2 Echinops telfairi | reverse complement strand
ACACAGGGAATCCAAGGCGGATGATCCCTTCAGGACCAGTGGTGTGAGTGGCAATACTGGGAGGGTAGAGGGAGAGTGGGTTGGAAAGAGGGAACTGATTATAAGGATCTACATGTGACCTCCTTGGGGGATGTACAACAGAAAAGTGGGTGAAGGGAGATGTCAGACAGGGCAAGATATGACAAAATAATCATTTATAAATTATCAAGGGCTCATGAGGGAGGGGGAAGTGGGGAAGGAAGGGAAAAAATGAGGACCTGATTCCAGGGGCTTAAGTGAAGAGAAAATGTTTTGAGAATGATGAGGGCAATGAATGTACAAATGAGATTTACACAATTGACGTATGTATAGATTGTGATAAGAGTCGTATGAGGCAATAATAAAATGATTTTTTTTAAAAAAGAATGATACTGGCTAGTTCATAGCCTAAAAAAAAAAAAACTCACTGAAAGTAAGGTGTGTTTATTCTCCCAGTATTTATTGGAATTGAAAAATGACAAACCAAGATATTAATTGTAATTGTTTAAACAAATAATTTTACAAACCATTTTAAGTCTGAATGAATATAGTGATTGAATCATTAAAATATAGATTGCTCTGGGGGAAAAAAAAAAAGATTCCCTGCCTTCATAGAACTTAAATTCTATAAGGAAAGATGGGAAATAAGGAGGTGCCGAGAACAAAACAATGAAAGTGGGAAGAACAGTCAGAGGAGAAGTAAATATTGAAATGTGTGGTACTAAAGCAAGGCAATTTTTAAGTAAATTCCTAAAGGAAGTCAGGAAGTGGGCAGACCTATTGGAGAGCAACATCAAACCAGAGGGATATAAAAAAACAAAGATTCTTGAGTGGCAGCTCTTGGTATGGTCAAGAAACTGCAAGGAGGCCGGTGTGGCTCATGAAAATGAAGACATATGAGTGGAAGTAGTGAGGCCAGAAAAGCTCAATAGGGTTCAAGTTTTTGTGGAACTTTGTAGAGTGTGGTAAGGACTCTAACTTAGTCACATAGGGAGTAGTTGATTTATAACATGATTCCATTTTCATAGGATCCTTGTAATTAAGTGTTGAAGAAAAGAAATATTGGAGCTGGCAGGATTATTGTAACAATCCAGGAGGACTACGATGATAGTTGCATTTGTAGGAGAAGTGGGGTGATAAAACTTGTTCGAGTTGACAGATTTTGCTAATGAAGTGAGGTACAGGAGAAAGATAGGTGCCAAGCCTAACAACAAGGTTCCTATATTGAGCAACGAGGAGGACAGAGTTGGCGTTAGCTGAGACAAGGAAGATACATAAGAAGCTGTTTGAAAGGGGGGCAAGGAGTACCAGAAGCTCATTTGTGGACATGATAAGTTTGAGGTGCCACTTATCCAGGTGAATGTGTTAAAGGGGTGGTTGGATATACAAGCTGATGCCAGTGGACAGATTCTAGCTGGAGGTGTGTGTTTATAGTTAAGCCAATAGAAGGTATTTAAATCCACAAGCCTAGATAAGATCCCCAACAAGGAGCAGGTATAAGGACAAAAGAGATTCATTCTGAGCCCTGGGATTCTCCAACCCTTAGAGGTCAACAAGATATAGAGAAGAATGTCCAAGAGCTTGAAGCCCCGCAAAGTAAATATGACCCATCTGTTCTGAATGACCCCTATGTCCACTCTGTCAAGCTCCTAAACAAGATTCACTGCCATCAGTTAGTTACACTCAAAAGAATGTCACCAATCCCAATGAGAGTTCAAAAAAAGGGTGGGGGTAGGAATATTTTAAACAAGGTATTTATTGTAGATGACATCATTATAAAGGTGTATAGGTTTAAAAAATGTATAGGTGTTCACATCTAAGCAATCACAATCATCTTAAAGAAAGTACTATTAGTATCCATATTTTACAGATGAGGCCAATGACTTTTTGCAATACTAAATAATTTGTCAAATTTGTCAGCTAGTCCACACTAACAAAAATTTGAATCTAGGCAGTTTAACTCTTTAAACTGTTGCCAGGAGGTTGCCAAATGACCACGAATGCTGGATATGTATAATCTGCATGCTTGGTTTTGTTTTTTGTTTTTTTCAAAATTTGAATGTCATTTAAGTGCCTTTGGGTAGCATGCAGATTCATTCCATTACAACCCACACTGGGCTTTCATGGCACTCCATCTTGCCCCTTCACACGGTACGTGTACTTGCTGCACCAAGTCTACTTGGGTTGTTGACAGTTGGTCAAATTTACTGCCTCGGCAGTCTTGAACAGACTCAGCATGACGTGAAGATCCATCATGTGACACTTTATTGTTTACTTATTTGTAAACACAGACACCAACAACAATAACATCACCATCAGGAGAAATAAAGCAAAGAAGGCGGGTCCTTTCTTCCCATGCTTGATGTTTTTTTCTGAGGTTTCCACTCATCGTTTCTGGGGTTCTCTTATGGATTTACTTCTCCAAAGCTCATTCAAATCCAACTGCCATGACTTAGGGGCACATTGCTTTTTGCCTCAATCACAGGCTCTGTCCTGAGCATGTACCATAATGGGAGGGGCCACTCTCTGAGAAATGCATCATCTCATCCCTTGTTGGAGTTTGTCAGCCTCTTTTCTCCCAACAGTGGCCTATGACGCATCTATGAATTCTCACTAAGAATGAATTCAAGCTATTTTTGTTTTGAAATGGCAAAGATTCTCCTGAGAAGAGTCACCTTATACATTGACTTTTATTTGTATGCCCATTACACATGTCTCCAGAAACCAAGCTCACTGTCACCAAGTAGATGCTGACTCATAGTGACCCTATAGGACAGGGGAGAACCGGCCTGTGAGTTTCTGAGACTCTAACTCTTCACCGAGTAGAAATTCCTGTTTCACAGAGCCTCTAGTTTCAAACTGCTGACTTTGTGGACTGCAACAACGGGCCTCCTCATTATACATTTAGTACCTAGCAATATTTTCTTAAGGTTTTTATGCTTAGAAGTTCACATATTTCTTTAACTATTTCTGGCTTTCAAGTCCTGGAAAGGGCACTATGATTCTATCTCTTGTGGGGATTTTGAAGAAATGTTTAAAGTTTTGTTTATAGTTATGTTCTGTTTGTGGTTAAAGAAAGTAGAAAGAGACGTCAACAAAAGCCCAGTAGAAATAAAGTTTACTATGAAAGGAAATAATAAAAAATGTTCTTTATCTGTAGACCTAACCTCTTGGGAACATTAGCTTCGAAAAGTATTAAAATCCGTTTTTCAGAAGCTGCTCTTTGTGTTGGGAGTTCCAACAGAGCAGAGATGAAAACGGGTGCTGAGCGCTAAATTGGGCCAGCTGGGCCACTGGTATAATGGGCTGAGGTTTGCACCTGGGGCAGTGAGCAATTGCACAGTGATTAACCTCTGGGTGGGTTGTTTTTTTTCTCGTTAGCAGGGAAAGTGTTGAATTTCTCTCTCCTTTATATATGAGTATTTATACACAAAGGATGATTTTGAGGCATAAACCTAAAGAGTCATCTACTACATGTTTAATAATTCAGTTCACTAATTAGAACCCCAGGGTTCATGTTAATCTAGAATTTATTAAATATGTTAAACATGCTTAAGATAAACAATTTTCTAGCACTGCCTCCTCATATTTTCATATGAATTAGCAAATACTCATATAATTCACAAAGTAATTATAGTTATTAATAGCTAGGACTATTATCCCTATTTCATACATGAAGAAACTCAGAGAAACAAGTGACATGCAGATGTAAGTAATATTAGATTAAGGTTTTCCACTCCCATCTTATAACCCCAAAACCTACGTTCTTCCCATCAGTGGCTTGTCTTCGTCGGCTGGCTGTGTGTGGGTGACGCAAGCAGTAGACAGATGCACGTTGTCTTCCCATGCCCTGTCAATAATCTGTACTAGACATCCATGAAACTCAAATAAATTTGGCCTAGGGAATACCTCTCACGCTTTAGAACACACTGTTTAGATCACTGGTAGTAAACATATATAGTTCACTTTCCCAAGATTTTCTACAAAAGAAAAATATCAACAGACTCAGAACGAATTATGAATGGCACATTGATCATAGGTTTCTAAGGGAAACAAGGGGTAGGAGAGTCCTAATGACCAAGACAGATGTCAGAATTGTCACTTAGCCTGTTTTCAACCTGCCCCTCTGAGCCCCCTTCTGAGACAAGATCCAAGTTGGGTGGCCCAGACCTGACCCAGGATGACAGCTCTGTGCTCTGAGCTCAGATGTTCTTATGAATGGCACTCAGCACTGTTCTCATTTTGTTGGTGATAATGAGGTGAACTCAAGGCTTGAAAATAATTGTGTTTAAATTTAGACTTACCTACATTTAGAATTCTTCAAATCTCAGTATTATCTTTTGAACTAATACTTATTATTCATGCCTTATTTTCCTTCAATGAGAAGTAAAATTAGAAAGTAATACATTTTTATTAGAAATATTTGTGATACCCTTTTATCTTGAAATGAAATTAATAGATAATACTATGCAACCTGCCTATTTACACATAATCCTTTAAAATTAGCATAATGCATATCCTAACTGCTAAAAAATGATGTCTTATAATGAAACACTATAAATCTCAACATATTAATGCTCAAACATTATATTACTTCAGAATGTACAGAATTCTTCACGCACTACCACTAAGTAATAGTAGCTTTCACCTTCATTGTGGCCATAACACACACCCTCTCATTTCAAAAACATCTTGGAAGCATTTATATGACTTCGGCTTAAGATCAATGTATTAAAGAATGTTCTTTTCTTTTTTTTAAATCCTTTTATTTTCAGGCTCTTACAACTCTTATTTGTTGCCATCGTCATTCTCAAAACACTTTTCTTTCTACTTGAGCCCTTGGTATCAGCTCCTCATTTTTCCCCCTCCCTCTCTGCCCATGCCCTCATGAACCCTTGATAATTTATAAAGTATTATTGTTTTCTCATGTCTTACACTGTCTGATATCTCCCTTCACCCACTTTTCTGTTGTCCATCCCCCAGGGAAGGGATTATATGTAGATCCTTGTGATCGGTTCCCCCTTTCTACCCCACCTTCCCCTTACCCTCCTGGTATTGCTGCTCACATTATTGGTCCTGAGGGTTTTATCTGTCCTGGATTCCCTGTGTTTCCAGCTATTATCTGTTCCAGTGTACATCCTTTGGTCTAGCTGGATTTGTAAGGTAAAATTGGGGTTATGAAGTGGTCGACGGGAGGAAGCATTAAAAGAACTAGAGGAAAGTTGTGTGTTTTATCGTTGCTATACTGCACCCTGACTGGCTCATCTCCCTGCAACCCTTCTATAAGGGGATGTCCAGTTGCCTACAGATGGGATTTGGGTCTCCACTCCACACTCTCCCCTCATTAACAATGGTATGATTTTTTGTTCTTTGATGCCTGCTACCTGATCCCATCGATACCTCGTGATCACACAGGCTGGTGTGCTTCTTCCATGTGGGCTTGGTTGCTTCTGAGCTAGATGGCCACTTATTTACCTTCAAGCCTTTAAGACCCCAGATGCTATAACTTTTGATAGCCTGGTACCATCGGCTTTCTTTGCCACATTTACTTATGCACCTGCTTTGTCTTCAGTGAACATGACTGGAAGGTGAGCATCATGGAATGCCAATTTAATAGAACAAACTGTTCTTGCACTGAGGGAGTAATTGAGTAGAAGCCCAATGTCCATCTGCTACCTTAATATTAAACCCATAAATATATGCACATAGATCTATTTCTCCATCATCATATATAAATATATTTACATACATACTTGCCTGTATTTAGACCTCTATAAATGCCCTTTGCCTCCTAGTTCTTTCCTCTATTTCCTTTCAATTTCCTCTTGTCCCACTAGCATGCTCAGCCTTCATTTGGATTTCAGTAATTCCTCTCAGTTACATTGCCCTTGATCATGCCCTACCAGTCCTCCTACATGCTCCTTGCTATTGTTTTTGGATCACTTGTTGTTCCCTTGTCCTTTGCTAACACCCACTTCCTTTCCCCCGCCTCCCCCTCTCCCATGTCCCCCTGGAACCATCAGTCCCGTTGTTTTCTCCTCTAGATTGTTTATCCTGTCTATCTTATCTAGATAGACCTACAGAGATAATAATATGCACACAAAAAACAAGACAGAGCAAAACAAAGCAACAAAAGAAAACAAAATAACAACAACAGCAAAAAACAATGACAAAAAAAAAAGAAAAGCTTGTAAATAGTACAAGGTCTGTTTGTTGACCTTTAGAAGTTTTCTGGTTGAATCTGATGGGGGTGCCACACCCTGGCCCCAAAGTCTATTTTTGGTATTCCCTCGGGACTTCATTGTGTCTGTTTCCCTTGCTGTTCTGTTGCACACCCTTAGTATTTTGCTTCGGTGTGGTGGAGTCAGATCAGGCATAATTCCCACACTGTGTTTCCAGTATTGTCCCCTGTAGGGTCATGGGTCAGTGAGGGATGCCATGTCTTGTAGCGGAGCTGGCCATATAGTCCTCTCTGTGCATTGGCTGCTTTGAGCAGGGATATCATCCTCAAGGCTTGGTGAGCCAGGATGTGCTCCACTCTCTCTTCCTCCCCCTTCATTTGCTCCTGTGTGCTCTGATAAGACATGTCCCTCTCCCTGAGTGTATTAAAGAATTTTTAGCAAGGAAGTGACATATTCAGATTACTTCCTTAGAAGATCACATTGACTATTTTGTGAAGAATAAACCAGAAGAAAATCCTGACAATGTACTTTAAAAATTGGCCAATGATAAACACTGCTGGAAAATGAGCCTCCTAGGATGGAGGGCACTCAAAACACACAGTGGCTACATTAATGGGCTCACACTGGCAGTATTTCATTTTGTTGTATGTGAGTTGTCATGAGTATGAACCAACTCAACACCACCACTTTCATGCTAAACCAAATCCTTCAGTCCTTTCCATGTATCCACAGGCCTATCTCTATTTCAATATGTTGGCAATACAAGGAATATCACAATCCCCAATGGGAAGTTTTAGAATCCTTCTCTGACTCCTCCTTTTATTTTCCTACAGGCAACAAAATCTCTGATATTTTACCACTACATCAATCTTACTTATTTTTTTAAAGCATCCCTTGAGCTTAAGCCTTGCTCCATTCCAAGACTTAACCTTTCATGTGGACATATTGGCAGCACTTTAGATAGAACACTCTCTATCTCCCCTTGGAATGAACTTTGAAAGAATATTGTGGAGCAATCTCAATCAAATAGAAACATTTGCACATCACTCCCTTCCTTATAAACATTATCTTATCTGTAAGTGTGACTGGACACATCATACAGCTAGGTTATGGTAATGGAACATATCAAGGCCAAAAAAATTGCTGAGATTCCTAAGAATACAATTTAACCATCCAACAAGATGTCTGCCTCATTTTTACTCTCTACTGTCTACCATATTTTGCAATTTCTTACTGCACCTTACTACTGAGACCTAATCACCTTCCACCAGTCTCAATACTCTGAAAAATCACAAAGAACTTTTGGTCCTTCCCTCTCTAAATGTGTGTCCATGATCGCTGAAGACAAAGCGGGTACATAAGCAAATGTGGTGAAGAAAGATGATGGTACCTAGCTATCAAAAGACATAGAGTCTGGGGTCTTAAAGGCTTGAAGATAAACAAGCAGCCATCTAGCTGAGAAACAACAAAGCCCACATGGAAGAAGCACACCAGCTTGTGTAATCATGAGGTGTCGATGGGATCAGGTATCAGGCATCAAAGACCCTAAACAAAAAATCATATTGATGTGAATGAGGGGGAGTGGGGAGTGGAGACCCAAATCCCATCTGTAGACAACTGGACATCACTTTATAGAAGGGTCACAAGGAAGAGACATTGCTACAGTATAACACTAACACAACACACAACTTTCCTCTTGTTGTTTAATGCTTCCTCCCCAACCCCCACCGGCAAACCCCGCCCCAACCATAATTCTAATTCTACCTTACAAATCCAGCAAGATCAGAACAAGCACAGGGGTATAGATAAGAACTGGAAACACAGGGAATCCAAGACAGATAAACCCCTTAGGACCAATAATGAGAGTAGCGATACCAGGACAGGAAGCAGAAGGTGGGGGAAGAAAGTGCAAGTTGATCACAACGATCAACATATAACCCCCTCCCAGGACAACAGAAAAGTGGGTGAAGGGAGACAGCGGTGAATGTAAGACATAAAACTAATAATAATTTATAAATTATCAAAGGTTCATGAGGGAAGGAGTGGGGGTAATGAGCTGATACCAAGGGCTCAAGTAGAAAAAAAAGATTTGAAAATGATGATGGCAACAAATGTACAAATGTGCTTGACACAGTGGAAATATGTATGGATTGTGAAAAGAGCTGTAAGATCCTCCAATCTAATTATATTTAAATAAATAATAAATAGCCAAAAATGAGTGTGTCCATCTGTAATGCTATGAGCAGTATAGCCTCATTAAGTGACAAATTAACTTCAAATGTTACTATAAAGCTGAAAATATTGACATAAGATAGTGTCAAATGAGAACCTGAAACCTCTCTGTGGATTTAAGATATTCCATGACCAATCCAAACCACATGATCATTCTACTGTGGCACAATATTTTAAAGAAAATTTATGATTGAGTAGTATAGTGCAATCTTGAAGCATTGATTCTGAGTCATATTATCAGGATTCAAATTTAATAAATACCATTTATTAGGTATAAAATATTAAGCAAATTAGATACTCTGTGCCTTTAGTTCCAAAACTACATAGTATTGACTTCTTAAGATTGTTCTGGGAAATGAATGAATTGTTGCATAGAAGAATATGCAACATTTGAATGACACTTGGCATTAGGATTAGAATATTAGCATTAGAATGATACTTGTTTCATATTACATATTTAATAGGTATTAGCTATTATTGTTAAAGCAAATACTTATATGTATACTTATATTGCTTAGAGATTCTAGTGTGTTCATATATGTATATGTATACACATACACACATCATTGTGTATGTGTGTGTGTATATATATATAATGGGACTTGCACCCTCCAAAAGATATGTGGAGCCCATTAAATATGTTCTTATTTGGAAAAGGGACTTTTACATATGTAATTGTTTACGATAACATCATCCTGAAGTAGGATGGGTTCTTAACTAATGTCACTGGAATACTTATAAGAAGCAAAGAGAGAGAGACATGCACAGAGGGAAAAGACAACTATGTAAAGGCAGGGGCAGAGCTGGAAGTGACACACCTATAAATCCAGGAATGCTAAGGATTTCTGACAACCACCAAAAGCAAAGGAGAGTCAGAGAAGTGTCCTCCCCTACCGTCTTCAGAAAGAGCCTGGTGCCACCAACAACTTGATTTCACACTTAGAACCTCCAGAATTGTGTGGTTGTTTTAAACCACTCTGTTTGCAGTGCTATGCTTCAGCAGCCCTAGAAAAACTAATGACATTAAGTTTTGTGAATCAGCAGGCTGTTTCTTTCCAATAAAGATGTGAAAATCAGGTACTTGGGATGTTATAAAACCACTAAAAACAGTTTTTACAGATTAGGAATGTCATAGGATGTAGTTGTATTCATTACTTCTCACTGAAGAATTGTGACTCTTTAAAGGCTATGAAATGGCCCTAAATAGAGCTTTTAGAAAAGTCAAGTTCTCAGTGGCATACTTCCTATTAAATCTTGATTTTATTTCATTTGCAACAATCTCTGGGCCACCATAGAAACTTTTTGGTTTTGACCATGTGCAACATTTTTATTCCCAATTTATACTCTGCAAGATCATTGACAATGTACAAAGGATACCCAGTTCTAAGTGGTGAATGTTTCGCATTATGATTTATTTACAAAATTTCACCACTTAATAACTACCTTAAAAGAGAAGAAGTAGTATTGGGAGCTATGAAGGCTACCCGTATAAAATCTTAAGTCAAAAAGTCATTTGCAGTATCACTGTTCCAACGCAGGTTATTGTTCACTAAAATCCAACTGCAAAGCTCACACCCACGTTCGTTTTCCTTCTACATGGCCCCTTACAAGTACAGCCATCTGGTGGAGGGATCATCTTATCAACCACAACAAGAGGTATACATTAACCTACTGCTTGACCAATGTATTCATAACGGCCCACCGGCCATCCCATTACTGTTAACACGTAGTTCTTCTGGAAAGTACCACTTTCTCTAAACCAGTGAGACTCATCAACAGGGTGAATAAAAAGTGACCATCAGTCGTGCAAAAATCTCATTTCTTCGACTTTTTCCTTTTCCTTTCTTGTCCTCCTTATTGTTTTCTGGTCTTGAAGGCTTTGATGATTTTGTCTTTTTCTTGCTCATAGATAGCATCGGTCTCCACAGCATCTGCATCTTTCTCATCAGACTGAGATTCCTCTTCATTAAACTCGCTGGATTCAGAGTCAAGTGCAGCATCAGTGCTGCGTCTGGGCATCTTCACGGTCAGAAGGGAATAGGGTCAGGTGGGGTTTTGTTTTATTATACGCTCTCATGAAAGTGGCTGTGACCTTGGGATCCAGCATGGAGAAAGGGTTGGCCTCCATGGCTGCTAAATTCCATGATATTGTCAAAGTCTTCTAACATCAAATTGTACTCATCCACAAATGCAACCATAGCCTGGACTCCTCCCACCCCTCGCAAGGCCAAGGGCTGTACAAGTACACCCCTCGTGTGCGACAGCTAGTCCATGTTTATGGTCTTTCGGCTGGAGTGCATTCTGAGACTCATGTGCAGTGCTATGTCCTGAAACACATGATCATGCCTGCCCATAGACGAGTGCTTCCCCAACCAGCTTGGGAAGGTGGGAAACTGAGTCATGCATCCTCTCATGAGCTCTCCAGGAAGAATGCTGGCATAAATGGCCTGTGTGGGCAGATGGCTCCAGTTTTGTTTACTCCGGATCTGGCTGTCCCCTAGGTCGCCATCACATATGCTGTCCACTTCCCTGCTAAACAGCATCGAGTGCTTGTTCATGTTGCCACTGTGGCTCTAGGCTTCACACGTACATAGCTCTCCTGGAGGTAGAGCAGCACTATGGAGTAATCATGAAAAAAGAAACCCAATTTGTCCACAAGTGACAGATGAGCTGTCTCCTGTCCAGCTACAAATATTTTCTAGGCACCATCAAATGGGCCCAGTTTGATGTCCTTTCTGACTCTGCTAGAATCGGCCATGGCCTGGTCATAGGTAAGTGCCTTACTTTGTGCACGCCACATACTGGATTGTGTAAAACCTGTCTGCTATCCTGATTTGCTCCCAAAACGACTCCACTCATAGCTGGTTGGGGAAGTCCTAACCCTTCTCCATCAATCATTTTTGTTCCCAAAGCTGCTGCTTCACCCCTCTCGGACTGTCCACTGTCTCTGCCCATGACAAGGCAGTTTGTCTTCTTTCTGACATTTTCTGTCACTGTCCCCCACCCCAGCCCACATTGTTCAATTCTAGATTTGGCCTCCTCTCCCTCGGTGGACTCCAGCACTCGGGGACTATAAAGTGAAGGCCTTCCAAGCAATGTTCAGCTCCCTTGGGTATTTCTTTGGCGCCCAGAGCTTTGAGACCTTCTGGATCGAGGTAGCTTCGATCAACTTGATAATCAGCCATTTCTTGTCCGAATCTTCAGGACTTGTAGACTTTTTTTCACTTGGGGGCTTTTGGTTTTCTTAGGAGTTTTTCTCTCTCCTTTCACTTCAGTCGCATTTCCTGTACTTTGGGAGCCCATAGGCTCTGCTTCCTTCTGAGAACTCTCTCCTTTTTTTTTTTTTTTTTTCAAAAGTGCCATTTAGAACTGGCCTCTGGAGAAAAGGGCTCTGTTTTGTGAGAAGATGACTTAGAACGTTGCTGAGGTTCTGCTAACTCTGACGTTGGCATGTTTCTTAGGCCTGCGGGTTATTTCTGTCGTTGGAGAATTGTGCTTTATGAGGATCTTTATGTTTTTCTGTTTTACTTAAATTGACTTGGGCAGACGAAGACATTTCTTTCTCTTCTGGATTCTTTCGAGTCTTTTTGGTCTCGGGCTCTTCACCCAACGTGACTAACATTCTGGGAAGTCCTAGTCCACGTGCAATTGCCTTTCCAACTCTGCCTCTTTATCCAGCTGCGGTTGCTGGCGATGGTTTCATGGTTCAATCTGAAATCATCTGTGTTCTGTGGAGGCTCTTTTCTTTTGCTTACCACCATCTTCCTATTTGATCTTTGGACACTTCCAGTTCCAAAATAATCGAGCCCTGAAGTAGGTGTAAGTTTTATTGGTGATGACGGCTTATTTGTAGTCTAGGGGTTCTCTTCATTCCTTTTCACATCTAATGGACTCAGATAACTCTTTGCAGATCATCTGCTTCTGAAACATATGTAACAGGATACTGTCTGAGGATTTTACCACGCTTAGAAGGCAATGGCACCTTTTCTGGCTGCTTCCTGGCTTTTTTAACCTGCACTATCTCCTCTGAAGCTGCGTCGTATATGATCCTCTTTTCCTTGTTGGGCTGTTCCGGTTTGAAATCATCCGCTTTGCATGAGTTATTGACCTGGATTTCCTTGATTCCTTGCTTGGTTTTGAAAGTTTCTTCAACAGACTTCATATTCTCATCCTTCTTTACTGTTTCATTCACACGCTCTGTCAATTTGGTATATTCCCAAAGAATTTCCAAATATCCTTGAATTTTCTTAGAGGGGACCTGATGGGCAGCTCCCATTGGCAGACCACCCACTTCCCTTCTTAGTTGTGTCAAGGATGAGATGCTAAGATTCACTGCAGCCCAAGGATTGAAGCACACTTGGACAGTAGGCAAGTCAGCCAGGTGGGGCATCTTTTTCCAGGGCTCGGGATCCAGTCACGTCAACAACTTCTCTGGTGCACTGGTAACATAGAACTCTTGGTTTTTCCTGAAATCACTAAGAAACTGTAGGATAGTGTTTCCTTGACTTTCAAACCAGAAATCCTTTCAAACTAAAAATTGAGATAGCGAGATACTGAGCTATCACTATTTTCCAAGTAGGTTACTCTCTCCAGAGCTAGAAATTGTTACCATGGTTATAAATGTATTTCAGTAAAAGGATATATGAGGGAGTACCAAAAAACAAACAAAAAAACAGAATTTTTTTCAAAGCTATTTAATTTTTTTTTACAAAACAACCTTTTCACCTTCTAAGTACTGTCCATTACATTAAACACATTTGTCAAATCTGCAATTCCATTCTTGGAAACATTTTTCAAACTCATCTGTTAGTATGGCTGACAGCACCTCCCTCTTGTTGTCTTCACTTCTTCTATGTCATCAAATTGCTGTACTTTCAAGTCCCTCTTCGTTCGCAAAAGCAAAAAGAAGTCACACAGAGCAAGGTCAGATGAGGAGGGTGCCTGGGGCAAAAGAGGCATGCTGTTTGGGGCCAAAAAATGCTGCACTGAGATGACTGTCTGAGCAGGTGCATTGTCGTGGTAGCAAAACCAGTCCCCCATCGGCCTTGTTTGTCGCACACCATTACTCAATCTTTTCAGAACCTCTAAACAGAAAGCTTGATTAACAGTCTGACCTGGTGGTCCAAACTCCAAATGCACTATCCCCCTCACATCAAAAAAACAAATAAGCATTCTCTTGATGAGTTTTGGGGGAATAACATGACAGTGGTGTCTTTCACTGCTTGATTGATGTTTGCTTTCATAAGCAAACATGGACATAAGAATAGTACCATATCTTGTCACTAGTAATGACCTTGGCACAAAAAAAAAATGTCTGGGTTGCTTCAGAGCTGTTCTTTCAAAGCACAGCATGTTTCCACTCAATGCTCTTTTTGCTGGCCACTCAGAACCCGAGGGAGAAATTTCACAGTGGCCCTTTTCATTCCCAAATCTTCCATTACGTTTCACTGAACCAAGCTCCAAGATACCCTAGATAACTTCCCCATCTCTTCAACGGTCCATCATTGGATTTCGAGTGCACACATTTTGTTGAATTATTTATCCTTTTGGGAAGTTGATGGATGTCCAGAAGGAGGTTTGTAATCAACCAACATTTCACCTTTTTTGAAATGAGAAAACCATTTGTACACTTGAGCTTTTTCCGTAGCACTGTCCTTGTAAAATGTATTCAACATCACAACAGTTTCTGGGGCATTTTTCCTGAGCTTGAAACAAAATTTCACAGCTACATGTTTTCTTAAATCGGCCACCACAAAAGACAATGTTAGAATGAAACTGCTTTTACCAAAAAATTCACTGTGAGTAGAGAGCACCTTCCCAGGCAACCTCACTGGATGCACTAACTCAGAGCGAGTTGAGCGAGTTGATGGATGCTCGCCTACTGGGGAAAAATGTGTACTACAAAAGCTCCACCCAACAGAGCTTTTTTCCAGGTTTATTTGGTGGGGGGCAGGGGGGAGGGTACCCTTTCACATTACCAGAGATGTCCCAGATCTCTTTCATATAAATAGGAAACAACGAAAACTCGGTTGAAGAATATCTTGTAGTATAAGCCCAGAATCATAATAAAAGGATTGTTTGAATTCACAATATTTTCACCAGCTGTACTACTAAGTAGATTTACTTCTGATTCCCATGTGGTCAATAATTTGTCCTAAGCAATCATTCAAGTGTTTCAGGGTCTTACAAACATTCGTACAGCATCATTTTCCACATGCTGTTTCTCAGAGATCAAGCCACATTGAAGAACCCAGGAGAGGGAAGATATTGGCCACAGTTCTATTTTTTAAAGACTTACAATCAAGTTAGGATAGCTTCCTTTGCCACAAACAAAATCTAGTCAATACTCTAGAAGAATTCTGAAAAACTGACAAAATTTTAAAACAGAAAATTGAAATCCAGAAGATAAATATTAAAATTTAAGAAATCAATAACACCTTGAAAAGCCCAAGGAGTAGAGCAGAAACAGTGGAATGTAGCATCAGTGAAAGAAGACATATTCCCATTATACTAAACTCTTCGGTGAACAATCAGAGAAAAAATGAATGAAAAATAAATGTGGAAAGCCTATGAATTATGTGGGATTCCATGAAGAGAAACGACCTATGTGTGTCTGGAAATCCAAAACAGAAGAGATGGGACAAAAAGAGAGCAGAGAAACTTGTCAAAGATTTGTTGGCAAACAATTTGCCAAATATGATGAAAGAAGAGAAGCTAAGCATTCAAGAATCTCAATGAACCCTAAGTAGGATATAGCCCTAAAAGAAAATTACCGAGATATACCAAAAAGGAAAAGATCCTGAAACCACCATGGGGGAAAAATTTTAAATCACCCAAAAGGGAGAATTACTAAGGCTAAGCTCTCATTTTATGGTAGAGGCTCTGCAGGCAAGAAGGGAATGGGGTAAAATATATGAAACCCAGAATGAAAAAAAATTTTTCCTAAAAAAATAATTACCTATTCAATAATTTTTTTCTTTAAATATAATGTTATAACTAGGACATTCCCAGATAAACAGAGATGAAGGGAATTTGTAAAAACCAGACAAAAATTGTTTAAAATAGAATCATTTTTAAAAACCAACAACAGCAGAACCCATCCTGAGATAAAGACACAGGACAGCATCACCAGGAAACTAATACAGATACTGGAATGTCAAAAATAACATAAACATGCAAGGTTGAACACTAGGGAACCTGAGACATCAGTTTGTAAATGTCAACTACTGCAAGGGAAAAGTAGCTGTGTAGTTACAGATATTTCAGATGGGGAGGAAGTCAAGATGACCACACGACACAACAGACTGCTTTCAACTCGCCATTGAGTTGATCCAACGATTATCGGCCCTCTATGGCGTTTCTGCTGCTGTCCGTCTTTCCAGAGGCAGGTCGCCGCCTCTTCTCTCATGGAACAGCTGATGGATTTGAACTGTCAACCTCTTTTTGTCTTTTAAGCAATTCAAGGGTTTAATATATTTAAAAGAATTGTGTGATTATCACCACAGTTTTAGAAACCTTCTATCTTGTACTCATTAATTCCCCATTTCCCCCAATTCACCTGCCTTAACCCTACGAAACTCTTGATCCAGTTACTCTCTCTACAGATTTATCTATCCTGAATTTCATATACAGAAAAACAGACATAACAAAACAAAAAAATAGAGGAAAACCTAAACAGAAAAAAATGGAAAATATTCAAAACTATAACAAATTGAAAATTAGTCAAAAGCGGTAACAAATGATAAGGTGTTAAATTTTAACTTAACTACATCTGTATTAATCCACTTCCCAATGCACTATATCTGAGGATAAGATGATTCCCATCTTTGGTTAAAGATCAAAGGGGATTCACCCAAGGCTTAATCCACATGGGAACCCTACAAATGGATTTGAGGTTTTCACTGTCAACCATAACCTTGCGCAAAGTAAGTGCTCATAAATTAAGCTCTAATACCATTCATGCCTCCAGTCTTGGATTCTAGGATTTACAATCCTTGGATCCTACAGGCATATATGCTTCTTCTGTTGGACTTAGCTGACATCTCACTTAGCTGACTACTCATTCTAAGACAAGTTCTTGAGACCCCAGATGCTATTCTTTCTGATAGCTCAGCACCATCTGATTTCTTTATCACACTTTGCTTTAGCTCCCATATCTTCAGTGATCTCTTTATGAGAGCAAGTATCGAGTACAGACATGTCACGTGAACTCATTGTTCTTAGATTAGGGCTACGATTAAGTGTGAGCTCAAAATATATATCTGTGATTTATATATATCCTTGGTTCACTTTAGAGATATCCTTATCATTTTATTGGGGAAAATTCTAAATCATTCCCATGGGGTATGGTAATGCAATTGATAGTATATTAATTTATCCAATGATATAGAATTTAAAATACTGTTGAGAAAATAAAAGTATACATTGTATAGGACAGTTTTTTATACTAAAATATGTTAATGTTGATTGCTGATTTGTGTAGATTAAAAATTTAAGTGACTGCATATTATGCAAACAATGAGGGTTGGACAGAGGGCAAATGCTTTCAATAACACTCATTCACAAAGGAAGAACTATCCCTGCTGGCCTAAGATGTCATTAAAAAGTATGCGCTCTCAAAACAAGAGATTTAAACCAAAGTCCAATGATGTCCAAATCCGTAACCTTGGGATAGTAGCTTCTGCTACTTCTCACAATATGGCATTTCATCCTTAACCTCAAAAGAGTATATTATTTCCTTTAATCTGCAATAGGTATGTTTAAGGTAACAACTGATTCCATTAGTGGGGTTTCTAAATTGGTTCCTTCTGGTATGGTCTATGAAGGATATGGTGTATCATGAAAGGACAGAGCCTAAAGTCCACATTAATAGCATTTGGCCTGGGTCACCAAGGGCAGTATAAAAATTAGGACAAAGGTGCCCAATTAGAAAAATAATATCTGGTTATATTGGGAGTCTGTGTAAGTAATGATAAGCATTTTTCCAATGGCCAGGTTGCCCCACCGACAGAAGTGAAATCATCTTCTCTGAGACAAGTATGTCCTCCACCCCCTCTTCTGGATTTCAATTTCCATTAAGGTTCACTGAGCGCCCTTGTAGTGTCTGTTGATTTGGGGTGCCTGTGGAACAGTGTTACCTGATAGGAACTGATTGGTCTCACCCCCAACATAAGAAAATGACTACAGCTGAAGTGAAGCCTCCACTGTCCAAGTGGTTTTTAAGGGAGTAATATATGGCTAATGATAAGTAGGCAGGCACAGTACATCATTGACTGGGAGACTGGATTATGAAATTACATGATCTTAGAACAGATGCCTGCCTTGGTTTTGCAGTTTATCCTTATAATAGTGGTCTCAGACAATATTTGACTTTTTGTGATTGACTAACTTCACTTAGCATTATGGTTTCCAGGTTCAACCCATGTTATGAGGTGATTCATGATTTCATCATCATTTTTAGGGGTGCATAGTATTCCATTGTGCATATGTACCACAGTTTTTTCATTCATTCTTCTACTGATGGGCGTTTGGGCTGTTTCTAGCTTCTTGCTATTGCAAACTATTCTGCAACGAATACTGAAGAGCATGCCTCTGTTTCTGTAACATGTCTTTGTTCTTTGGGGTATATACCCAGTAGTAGTCTTATCTGTTGTATTGAACTGCCAAACTTTCAGTTGGCAACTCAACAGCACCGCCAAGTTGGAAAGATAATAAATTTGGAAATAACAAAAAAAGTAAGATCTTCCAACACCCCCCCCATAAAAAATTTATAAAGCATACAGAGTAAAAACAAAGTCAACAGCAATTAAGGAAAGGAAAAGAAAATCCATAAATAAACAAGCAAACAAAAATTTGATAAACTCAGGAAAAAACGATCATATGGAGTGGATAATCCTCAGCACCACTATAAGAAACATTATAAAATGGCACTAGTAAATTCACTCCTAATAATGACTGCAATAAATATAAGTGAATTCAATATAATGCTGAAAAGACAGAATAGCGGAAAGGTTAAGAAAAATATGACCTACCCAAAGGCAATCTACAAGAGTCACACTTTAGACTGAAAGATAAAAACAAGGTAAAAAAATATATCAAGCAAATAACCAAAAAAGAGTGGGTGCTAATATTAATTTCTGATAAACTGGACCTTATGACAAAATCCAGCACAAGTGATAAGGAAGAACAGAACCATACTAAATATCTCTGCAACCAAAGAGCCTCAAAATGCAGAAATTGAACTTCAACAAAATTGAAAAGAGAGTATAGATACAGAAAATCTAAAACCAAAAGCCAATCTCATAGCAAGAGTCACAGTGACCCCACTGTGGGTTTCTAAGACTGTAATTGTTTGCAGGAGTACAAAGCACAGTCTTTCTCCCACAGAGCTGCCAATGGTTTCCAACTGCCAACCATGTGGATCACAGCCCAGTGCATATCCACTACACCACCAGGGCTCTACAGAAAGTCCACATAAAGGAAAAAAGATACAGAAAATCTAGCGAACATAATTAACCAATGAACTCAGAGATTACAACACTACATCCAATAATAATATAATGTACATTATTTTCCAATGCACATAGACCATGCTCCAAAATAGACCATGTGGTTGGCCACAAAGCAAGGCTCAATAACTTTAAGATTGCCAAAATAGTGAAAAATATCTTGTGAGAGCACGCTATAAAATTAGAAATAAACCACAGGAAGAGTAGGGTATAAATCAAATAAGTGAAAACGGAATAAACTTCCTTAAAGCTATTGAATAGTAGAAGAAAAAATTTAATGAAGTAAAAAATAAAATTTCTTGAACCAAAGGAGAGAGAAAACAGTATACTAAAAAATCTTTGGTACATAGGAAAATTTATTTTAATAAATGCATACTTCAAAAAAGAATCAGAAAACCAAAATCAATATCTTAACTCAACATCTCAAAAATTTAGAAAAAGAACAGAAAAAAAAATCCCACAGAAATCAGAAGAAAGAAATAATAAAGAAAAAAAATAAAGAAAGAAAGAATAAAGATTCAAGCAGAAATAGATGAAAGAAAAAGGTTCTTTGAAAAGGTTACTAAAATTGACAAGCCACTGCAAGTTTAATCAAGGAAAAGAGGATAAGACTGAAATAACATGAATAAGAAACGAAATGGCAACACCCCAAGAGAACCAACTGAAATAAGAAGGATGCTAACAGGATACAATGAAGACATTTAAAAACCTTAAAGAAACGGATGAATTTCTAGAAGCACACAGTCTACCTAAACAAACATAATCTGAAGTCAAAAAAGGGAACAGACCATAGTAAAAGAAGATTTTTTTTTAACGTTTCAACAACAGCATTAAAAAAAAAAAAAAAAACACCCTGGTATAGGAGGATTCACTGCTAAATTTTACCCAAAATTTAGAAAAGAGTTGACCTCCCATTCTACTCAATTTGTTCCAGAACCCAGAATTTATTCTGTGAAGCAATTATAACCATGATTCCTAGGGAGATTCCTAGGGGATATCCAGGGAGAGACACCACGAAAAGAGACAAATACACAGCAACACCCCTCATGGGAATACACACAAAAATGTTCAATGTAATATTAGCCCATAGAATCCAACATTTTTTAAAAGGTAATACAAGGGTGTGTTAGACTGAGCTCACTAGAAAATAAAACAAGAGATGCGAATAGATGTGTATATAGAAAGAAATTTATATCCAAAAAGTGGCTCACCGATGCAGAAGTGGTCACGTCAAAATCTGAACAAGTCAGGTACCAGAGGTTGATGAGCTAGATGCAGAAAGCAGACCCAGAAAAAAGCAAGCAAGCTTTTTTTAGTATCTACTTGTGTAAGAAGTAAGCCACACCACTGACGGAATCTCTTCTCTAGTGCATCAGGGATACGACTTGCATCATGGAGTTACACCTCACCCTAAGTCTGCCCACAGGGGATCCCAGCATAGAATTGACTACACGATGTTATGTAATATCACAGAGGATTAGAAGACTTCTACTGCCAACCATTGAGAATCCTGGCCAGCCAACTTCACATAAACCCCAACGATCACAAAGGGTCAGGCAAAAAGGATCAGGCAAAAAGAATGTATACTAGGGTTGCAGTTCATAAAGGTTTACTCCAAACAAAACATATTTAGATATTCGCTGTGAACAGTGGATGGCTAAAGACAAGTTATTTCATACACTTGTTCTAGTTTCATAAAGATGCCTTCAAAATAAAGATCCCATTAAAACAATGGTTTCCAAGGAGATTTGTTTGGCCACTTGAATTCAAGACAGAGGAGACAGCTCAGAAGGTTGTAGAGATTATTCGGGGGCTTTCTAACAGGTAATCTTAATGCACCTTTTCCCCCACAGAACACACATGGGCTTATTAGAAAGAAGTTTCAAGAAAACTGAAAACTATAAAACTGAAAAAGGCCAGGAAAGTTTTGCCAAGGGATTTTTTTGTTTGTTTTTCTTCCATCACAACAATGCATTGCTCATTCTTCGAGGGCAAAAAAAGGCTGTACTATGAGGATTCCATTAAGAAACCTCCCCCCATCCACCCTATGGCCCCGACATTGCTCCTTTTGACTTCTTTTTGTTCTCAAACTCAAAGAACATTGAAAATGTCATGATTTGAATCATTCACAGTTTATAAAACTTCAATTTTGATATAGTGTAAATTGAAGAGTGCAGGATTATTCAGGGAAAGGTTAAAGAGAGAGAAATACCACATTCAGAAGTGTATACATCTATTTAGAGTATATGTCTAGAAATAATAGCTTCACATTTTTATATTTTGTTTAATAAATGTTTCTATGATTTTGTACAAGTATATTCTAAATTGAAAATATGAATTTTATATATCATTACCAAATGGTATTCATACGAGGGATACAAGATTAATCCTCAACATATTCAAGGGTATGTACACAAAATCAAAGGCAAAATTTTTTTAAATCATTTTATTGGGGGCTCATACAACTCTTACCACAATCCATACATACATCCATTGTGTCAAGCACATTTGTATATTTATTGCCATCATCATTCTCAAAACATTTGCTTTCTACTTGAGCCCTTGGTATCTGCTCCTCATTTTTCCCCTCCCTCCCTGCTTCCCCCTCCCTCACAAACCCTTGATAATTTATGTTATTATTTTGTCATATCTTACACTGTCCAACGTCTCCCTTCTCCCACTTTTCTTTTGTCCATCCCCCAGGGAGTAGGTTATATGTAGATCCTTGTAATCGGTTCACCCTTTCTATTCCACCTTCCCTCCACCCTCCCAGTATCGCCACTCTCACCACTGGTCCTGAAGGGATCATCTGTCCTGGATTCCCTGTGTCTCCAGTTCATATCTGTACCAGTGTACATCCTCTGGTCTAGCCAGATTTGTAAGGTAGAATTGGGATCATGACAGTGGCGCGGCGGGGCGGGGGGGAAGCATTTAAGAACTAGAGGAAAGTTGTATGTTTCATCATTGCTACACTGCATCCTGACTGGCTCATCTCCCCATGACCCTTCTGTAAGGGGGTATCCAGTTGCCTAGAGATGGGCTTTGGGTCCCAACTCTGCACTCCTCCTCATTCACAATGATATGATTTTTTGTTCTTTGATGCCTGATACCTGATCCCTTCGACACCTCATGATCACATAGGGGCAAATTATCCTTAATGGAGAGAGATTGAAAGCCCTCTCCTGGCAAACACGAACCAAACAAGGAGTCCTTTATCACCACTCCTATTCGTATTGTATTGGAAATCATAGCCATAGCAATCAGACTCAAAAGGGAAATAAGATACATCCAAATTCATAAAATGTAATTATAGTTATCTTTAATTATAGATGATAGGATCCTATACACATAAATTCTCAGAGATTCGAAAAGAAAACTACTAGAGCTGATATAAGGACTGGGCATGCATCAGTGACAAGATCAAAAGGCAAAAATCAACCAGATTCTTACATTAACAAAGAGAATTCTGAAAAGGAAATCAGAAAACCAGTACCATTACAATAGCCCTCATAAGATGAAATACTTAGAAATCAATCTAGCCAAAGAAACAAAAGACACAAAGATGGCACACAGGTAGAATAATGCTCCCAGTGCTCCCATTGTTAGATCAGAAAAGTAAGAGGTGAGGAGGTCAATATTGGGATCCTGGGTGCTAGAAATAGAATCCCAGTGTCCTAGTGTTTGTGGTTCAAACCTCCCTTATGATTTTCTCCCACAGAGTGATTCAAGGTTTCGCTGCAAAGCTCTAAGCTCACCGTGCCTGCCACTGGCTATCCACAGCCCTCGCCAGGTCCAGGGGGATGGCGACCACTACCCCTTCCTATACCCAAGATCTAAAACCTGCCAGCATGCTGTAATTTCCCCAGACTGCTTGTATTAATCCCAGACCAGTAGAAAGCGGCCAAAAACTATCCATGAGAGCACATCCAAGTGCTCCCCTCCTCTCTGCTCCCCTCTCCACTCGTGCATGCATGGGCTTTGCACCTCCCCTCCCCACCTACGAACAGAGTGACCACATTGGCCACCCATTTTCCCCTTCTCCCCAGATCTGCATGCAGCCTGCCAGCATAATTAATGAAATATAATTAGGCACTGATTTATTACTATCAGAAAACCCTGAGCTATTCACCTGCAGTGGATCACAGAGCCCTGGAGCACAGCCTATAGAGCTATGAAGGAGTGAGCCTGGAGTGAGCCAGCAGGGCAGCCAGAAGAACTCATACCCAGTGCACCCCAAACCCACTGACCAATCTAGTACCTCATTCCTAGGTACAGTGTGGCACATCCCTGATACCAGGACACCCTGAAAGCCCCTGAAAAAAAAATCAATAAAACTTAAAAACCTTAGTCATTTCGAGGCTGTGTTCCTTTTCATTAACAAACTTTAACATAACATACCAAGTAAAATCCCCAAGGTCTCAGGTAAAACCAGGTTTTACCAGGTTGGGCTTAACAAAGAATCTTTGAAAGACTATTCAAAGACCACACAATACCCTGTTTCCCTGAAAATAAGACAGTGTCTTATATTAATTTTTGCTCCCAAAGATGTGCTAGGTCTTGTTTTCAGGGGATATCTTATTTTTCCATGAAGAAGAATACAGTACACATTTATTGCTGAACCAAAAAAAAAGGAAATTTATTACCTGTATACGGTACAGTAGTAGTTGTCATCAGAAACCAGCATAACCAGACAAACTGTGAATCCTACAGTATCAAGAATTTCTTGTTACTACCATTATTTCCATGTACAACAACTATGGTACATTTACTCACATCTATGGTACATTTACTCGCATTTCCTGTCTGCTCTGGCTGCGCTCCGGCCAACAGTGAGCTGCGTGGCGGCGCCCGCTGCTACAGTCAAGAGTCCAGAGTTACAGTAGCTTTGGGGGGCCTTATTATTGGGGAGGCCTTTACGTTCAGGGAGGTCTTATTTGGGGGGGATTCCTTATATCTCAGCAAAAGGCAAAACTGTAGTAGGTCTTATTTTGGGGGGATGTCTTACTTTCGGGGAAATAAAGAAGTAAGTCAGCAAAACAAGCCTTCCACATAAGGCACCAGCCTGCTGAGTAAGACATTGATATATTTCACCCCTCAAAGCTACTTAGGTAGGGAACAGGAACAGGAATAGACTCCATCCCTCCCCCCACCCCCAATTAACCATCTCCACCATCCCCATTCTTTCTGACCTGATTCACCAGAGGTATAGTCTCTCAAGGTAATTAACTCAATCACAAGAATACACCTCTCGGTAAAGATCATCAAATAAAATAGGGGGAAACTTTGATGTCCTAATTTATACCATAAACATACTGTCGAACATAATTTAAAGGGTATAAAATATGGAAAGCCATCTAGACTACTGGCACATCCTAAAATGTAAATTCTATGTGCATCAAAAGACTTCTCCAAAAGTGTGAAAAGCAGACCTAAGATCAAAAGAATCCTGCAGAGTAAGAAACATATTTTTGCAACAATATATCAGAATCAGACAAGGGACTAATCTCTGGAATTTACAGAAAGTTTCAAGACATCAGCAATAAAAAGGTAAACAATCAAATTTTAAAATGGACACTTTAACAAAATGGACCTTTCACTAAAGAATACATTCAGGTAGCCAACAAACACATAAGAAACATCCACCATCATTAAGCACTCAAAAACTTTAAATCAAAACAACAATAAAATATCACCTCACCCCAAAATTAACAGCAAACTTCAGAAAAAAATAACAGCAAATGCTAGTGAGGTTCAGAGAGTCCGGAATCTTCAGAAACTCTTGATGTGATTGTAGAAGTATGCGATCACTGTGAAAAGCATTGTGGTGTTTGCTTTGAATCTGCAAACGGACATAGGATATGTTCCAACACACCCACTAATTCTTACATGTCCTGGAGTAATAAGAACCATGACGTGGATGTATATATGTACACCCATGTACACTGTAGCACTATTTACAATAACCAAAAGATGTAAACAAGCTAAATACCCATCAGTGGAAGAATGGATAAACTAACTTTGGTAAATACACACAATAAAATACTACATATTGCAAAAGCATAATGGTGAGACACTTCATGACATAAATAAATATAGAGGACTTATGCTGAATGAAGTAAGACAAAAACAAAAGTGCAAATATTGTATGAGACCACTGATGTGATAAAAAATTAATAAAAGGGAAGGACATTGGACCTCCACTCAAGTACTCCCCCAACACAAGAATACTTTCTTCTAGTAAATTGGCATTCTATGATGCTCACCTTCCCGACACAACCGCTGAAGACAAAGCGGGTGAATAAGCA
>NW_022111300.1:3776003-3818272 GCF_000313985.2 Echinops telfairi | reverse complement strand
AGGGTAAGTGCACATCAAGAAAACATCCCAACCCAGTGCTGCCCAAGCCCACAAGTCCAACATTAACCCATTAACCCATATGTCCAACACTAATCTACAAAGTCCTCCTCCATCTCACAAAACAGACACTATGATGCCGACTGCAGGAGGAAAGCAAATCAGTGAACCTGTAAGCATGTCAGCTCTGGCAAGGGTCTCCACGCAGCTGCCGGCTGCTCCAGCACCCTGGGCTGCATCAGGGTAGGTCCATGTGGCTACTCCTCGGGGATGTCTTGCTGGAAGTCAGCCTTGCAAGCTGAAGCAGGGAACTGGCTAAGGCAGCTGCACTCTGGTGCGACCATTACAAAGCAAGAGACCTGAGAACTAGAAAGGTGAGACTCACCAAGTCAGTTATCTCTCTGCCCTTCAATTAACCCCACATGTGTTTATCAGCCAGGTTGGCACAATTAACTAACTCAGTGGGTAAACAGGTGTTAACTTTGGTAAAAGAGCAGATGATATGCTCTTTTAAAGGGATCTGGGAAAAGTAGGGCAGGTATGGAGACAGAGAAAGCTTTAAAAGTAAGCTCCCAGCTTACTGGGAACTTTAATACATTGTTGTTGATGCAAGATGGTCTGATTCAACCTCCTAATTCAACATATTTTTTTAATGAAAGAAAAATGTTGATACATGTAGGGATTAAAATCAGAGTAATGAAACAATGTATAACTTGTTTGATGGAAAACTAACTGGCTCTATAAACTTTTACCCAAGTCACAATGACTTTTTAAATTAACATAAAAATAAATTGAGGATATGGCATGAATTATATGCAAAAATTTTTTTTAAAAACAACAATTTAAAAAGATTTGTAAGTGGACAGACCTCCACAAAGAGAATGTGAAATCCAGCACTGGAGTAACAAGCTATTTACTGCACAGTCAAACTTTATTTTCTTTAAGAATAAGTTCATAAACATATGACAGTAAAATGGTCTTTGGAATGCTCACAGGTTTTATTTAATATTTTTGGTAATAAAAATAATATTGTTTTTTTCTTTTGTGAGGTTTAATATTAAATACTAATCCAATGTAAATTTAACATTGTGAAGTTAATATAGTATCAATCATGACCCCAACAAGAAACACATTTGAAATAAGCTATATGAGAAGAGTTTATTTACAAAGGGCTTAGTTATAAAGGTATTGCTCGTGGAGGAACCAACACCTGTGAGTCACCCAGGACCAGTGGTGTCATGGCTGTCACCATGCCCTATGACAGAGAGATGCGGGAAAGCAATGTTCGCTGAGTCTGGGGAGAGAGTGAAGTAGAGAGAACAAGTCCCTTGAGAGAATAAGCGATTTCTGTTGAGGGTCGCGGAGAAGGAAGCCAACAAATAACCAGAGTGCGCTCTCCTCCCTGCTCTGGCTTCCCCATTCTCCAAACCCCTAGGACTCCATTGATGGAGTGCCTACAGGTCAGCCCCCTTGGTGGAGAGCAAGAGAAAGGAGGAAAGCGAACCTGGAAAAGCAAATAGTCTCAACTCCAAGTTACGAAATTGAGCTTTTCTGTATTTTTTCCATTTGTCAGTGTCCAAAATATTTTCATTGTTCCTCTCTTACACAGAAGTGATTTTCCTAGATTTATATTGAAATTCCTAAATTTACAACTACCAATAAAACCCTTATTCCTATAGAAGGAAGAAGAAGAAGAAAAAGTTCTGCCATCAAGTTAATTCCAATCTACAGTTAAAGCGTTTCCAAGTCTTTAATCTTTACAGAAACAGATGGCCACTTCTTTCCCCCAGGGAGCAGCTGGTAGATTCAAACTGCTGTTAGTTTGGTTAGCAGCCAAGTACTAGAACCCTTGTGCCAACACCTATACTCTAACCAAACTCACTGCCACCTAGTGGATTTGGAGTCAGAGCGACCCTATAGGGCCGAATAAAACTGTCCCTGTTGGTTTCCTTGACTGTAAATCTTAGGGGAATAGAAAACATCGTCTTTCACCTGCAGGGTGGCTACTGATTTTTGAACTGGTGACTTCGAGGTTAGCAGCCCAACATGTTCCCACTCTATGACCAGGGCTCCTTCCTACACCATATTGTCAGAAAATCTGATAGATGAATGTAATTCTATAACATTGGGATGGCAAGGGAGTATTAAGTGAAAGACCCACTAAATAGCAAATGAACAGTTTAGGCATTATGTCCTAAAAATTTCTGTACACTTTAGAAATTCTTTCAAGAACTTAAGGAGAGTTTATGATTTGTCTCATACACAAGTTTGTTTCACAAACTTTTTCTTTTATACCACTTTTTTAATGAAATTTGAAGCCTATATATCAGTGAAATCATACTTTAATATCCCTTTGAAATTCAAAAAGTATGGTTTCAACCGGAATAGTGTCAGTCTCTACTGTTTGCCAATACTTTTTGCCCCCTTGACTTATATGTTCATCACAATATATCCATAAAAGTGTTAGATTTTTATTCACAATGCTAATTCTCAATAGGCTTCGGGTTTGGTACTTAGTAAGAGCCCACTCAATGTTCATTATAATGATAATAGGTAGTTTGCTCTTTCTTCTTCTTAGTCGTCTTTTGAAGAGTTTATATATTTTTACATGGCATGGATTAAGAAATGCACTCAAATGTGTGGTTGGAATTAAAGTTCTATGTTACAGTATGCACTGTTATGTATGTGAAATGCTTGTATTTATATATCTGTGTGAGGATAAATCAAAAATTTTGCTACAAAGTCATAGAAATATTTATTAAACAAAACTGTCAAAATGTGAAGTTATTTTTTCTCAACATATCATCCATCTTTGTCTATAGACTTTGGAAGGCAATATTTCCATGTCTTTAACCCTTCCCTTAAAATTCTGTGCTTTTTGGGGAAAGAGAGGAAAGAACTAGGAGGAAAAGGGCATTTATAGAGGTCTAAATACAGCATGTACATATGTAAATATATTTATATATAACAAGAGGGAAATAGATCTATGTACATATATTTATGTGTTAAATATCAAGGTAGCAGACAGACATAGGGACTGTACTCAAGTACTCCCTCAATACAAGAACACTTTGTTCTACTAACCTGGCATTCCATGATGCTCACCTTCCCTACCCGATGGGTGCATAGCAAATGTGGTGAAGAAAGCTGATGATGCCCAGGTTATCAAGAGATATAATGCCTGGGTTCTTAAAGACTTGAAGATAAACAAGCTGCCATCTAGCTGAGAAGCAACAAAGTCCTCATGGAAGAAGCACACCAGCCTGTGTGATTATGAGGTGTTGATCAGGCATCAAAGACTCAGAACAAAAAAATCTTATCAATGTGAATGAGGATGAGTGCGAAGTGGAGACCCAAAGCCCATCTGTAGGCAGCTGGACATCCCCTTATGGAAGAGTCTCGAGGAGGAGACGAGCCAGTCAGGGTGCAGTGTAGCACCGATGAAACACACAACTTTCCTCTAGTTCCTAAATGTTTCCTCGCCCCCACCCCACTGTCATGATCCCAAATCTACCTTACAAATCTGGCTAGACCAGAGCATGTACACAGGGACAGATAAGAGCAGGAAACCAGGAGGGTGGAGGGAAGGTGGGGGGAGAAAGCGGAAACCGATTACAATGATCCACATATAACCCCCTCCCTGGGGTACAGACAACAGGCATATAAAGGCTCATCTCTCCCCAGAGTCTTTTCAAACTGCTGATCTTGTGGTTAGCAGCCAATACAAAACTCACTAAGACATTAAATCTCAGTTGGTCTATGCAGTGTTTCGCAAAGTAGATGATGTGCTCCCTGGCGGGGGGCTGGAAGGATCTAGGGAGCTCTGAAAAAAGCAGATACTCATACTTTATCCTAGATTCTAGTACAAGTCTATAGTGTAAAAGCTTTTAATTGCCAGGCAATAAATAAATTTTCTCTGGGAAAAAGGGGTGGTAGGTCAAATAAATTTGGGAATCTATGGTCTATGGGAATTCATTTCCTAGGGCTGCCATAACACAATATCATAAATTGGATTATTTTAGAGAACAAAAATATTTTTTTCACAGTTCCATATGCCAGAAGTTCAAATCTGGGGATCAGTCATGCCTATTCTTTATGAGGGCTTTGAGAGAGAAACTGTTCTCTACCTCTCTCCTCCCTTCTAGTGACTCCTATTAACCTTTGGTGCGTCTTTGCTTCTGACTGAAGCCTCACATGGTGTCTCCCATGTGTTACTCTGTTTCCATGTTTACCTCCTCTTTCTGTAAGATTAGGAGCCTTGGTAGTGCAGTGTTCATGCAAAGTCCCCAAGGTTCACAGCTTGAAACCACCAACCACTACATAGAAGAAAGACAAGACTTTTGACTCTCTTACTTTCTATTTTCTCCTCTCTGTGAATCTCGGAACCTCACAGACCAGTTCTACCTTGTCCTATAGGGTCCTTATGAGTTGGCATCAACTTGATAGCAGTGAGTTTGGTTTGATTTGGTTTAAGATACCAGTCATATGGAATTAGGACCCACCCCACTCTAGTATGACATCATTAATTTAATGACATTGGCAAAGAAAAACCCTATTTCACCAAACAAAGTGAAATTTGGGGGGATACTCAAGCCATAATAGTTGAGAAACATTGTGGAAAGACAAAAAACAGTGAGGATAAAGACTTTTTCCCCATATTTTCTTCTTAAAAAATATCTCCAAATATTTTTCTCATTACCTAATGTGACAAATAGTTAGAATATGATCCTATAATGTGATCAAATCTATTGGTGCTGATAAGAAAAGCAACACTTAACTACACAGTGCTTTTCCTCTAAGTGCCTTCCCAGCTCTGTACTGGCTCATGAGCAGTGTAAAACCCGTGTTCCTTGGAAAAGATTGCTATTGGTATTTTTTCCCATCACATGCCTCAAATGAGTGATTTTTAAACTTTTCAAACAATGGTTATAACAAGCAGTTCGGAGTTTTAGTGCGTCCGGTTGAATTTTTTTTAAGGATGCAGGCGAGCGATCTAAAAAGATGAGCAGTTCTGCTCTGGCTCATAAAAGCCCATCTGGTGAGAACCACTGAGCCCGGATAAACGATGAAGTTGCACTCATGTGAAGATGCTGACTGCTATCCTCCAACTTCCAGAAGCAGATGGGAAAGGAGCACCTAGTGCCCCTGCATTGAATCATATAATGTGATTTGAATTAAGGTCTTCTTCTTCATCCACAGTAGCCTTAAAAGAGTCATAATCAAGTATTTGTGAAAAGAAAACTAATCGAATCCAGTGTGTTCTTTTCAAAGGCAAGTTCTGAGTTCATGCAAAAATCTCTTAAGGATGTACGTAAGCACCTAAAACTTAGGATATCACTAAACCATTCGCTCATCCAAAGTTGTTCATTGTTGTTTTTAGCTATCCTTCAGTAAGCCCAGACACATGATGACCTCATGTACAACATAACAAAATATTGCCCAGTCCTGCAGCACCCCCATGATCATTTCCAGATCATACCTTTGTGATCCATATGGTTTTCGGCAGCTGGTTTAGGGAAGAAGATTACCAGGCCTTTCTTCCTGTCCTGTTTTAGTCTGAAAGCTTTGCTGAAAATTGTTCAGCATAATAGCAACCTGTAAGGCTCCATTCACTAATACGTGATGGCTATCCATGAGTTGCTTCAGCCGGGAATTCTCGTCTCCTGCACGGAAGGTAAGAATTCTACTAGTGAACCTCTAATGCCTCCAAGTGTCTTAAGTACCTATAATACGCAAAGCACTCTAAGGATGGTTGGCCTTGTTAGGGGTCAGGATGGTCTCTTGGTCCTGGTATATTATCTCTCCAGTGTGGTTAGGTGCCGTTGAGTCTATTCTGATTCATAGTGACCTGATGGACAATAGAACAAGACACTGCCTGATCCTGTGCCATCCCCATAATTGTTCCTATGCGTGAGACCATTTATGGTCGTTACATAATCTGTTGTCAATTTGAGATGATTACAAGTAAAGAGGTGGACTCTAGCCTGTCGATCAGGTTGCAACTTGATGACCTCATTTGGAGGTGCCGCGGAGATAAATATAGCTCACTGGAGGCAGGACACAGCCACACTCCCTGCGAGGCATTCCTGTTGAGAGGACACATGGAGCTACCCTAGGGCCCTGGAGCTGAAGGAACCACATGGAGATCCCTACCAGCCCTGAGATGCTTTCACCACCACTGGATCCACAAGACTTTCCACTCACTGGCCTGTGATCTTCCTGCAGTCGGTGTCATTGCATGTGTTGTGTGAGTCTGAAGATGAATTTATAGATTGGTGTCGGACATATGGGCTAATATTGGACTTATGGACTTGATCTGGACTGGGCTGGGATGTTTTCTCAATATTCAATTGTTTTTGTATATAAAGCTCTTTCTTATACACACGTGAGTGTCTATGAATTTGTTTCTCTGGTCAACCCAGACTAACACACCATTGTTGTAGGCACTGAGTCAGTCTGTCTTGTTGAAGGTCCTCCTCTTTTTCGCTGTCCCTCTACTTTACCAAGCATGAGGTTCTCTGTGCCTCTAAGGAGCATTCTGACTGTGCATCTTCATAGACAGTGTCTCTCTAATCCTCTCTTAAGAATTGAGTGGTTGCATGCCTGAACATATTTCTCCACCCTGCCCACATGATTTCAAGCTGAAATCGCCAATCAGGAGGAAGGTGACTTGAGATAGAAAAAAAAATCAGATCTAAATATGAGTTCTGCCACTAAGTAGCTATTTTGACTTAGAAAAATTGTTTAGCTGTTTCTTCTAGATCTGTTTCCTTGCTTGTAAAATGAGAATAAAAATACTTTGACAATTTATCAGCAAAAACTTATATATAAAGTCTAATTAGATCTGACCCCCTTGCTCATTTCACTGTCTTGGTTTCTGCTAAAATAGCTTGGATTTCTGGACAAATTACACATAATGCTAACATCTTGATAGATTATTTTAAATATTAAATAAAATAATGTAAGAAAATACCTAGCCAATAGTATGTTGTAATAAAATACATAAGATTTGAAGTCAGGCCAGCCTGGTTATGAATCTTAATTATAGTTTTTGGTGAGCAGGGCCACATATCACGCATTTGACCATATAAATGCATGTGATGCATTTCACATTGTTCACAACGCTATGCAGTATGCTGTGCACATTCATTAAATGCATGCTCAGTGACATTGACTTATCAGCCAGTCAAGTGAAAAATACACACACACACATTCATCTCCCCCCCTCCGTACAGTAGCAGGCAGATTCTAGCCGAAAGTTTGCACTCTTCCAGCCTGAAGTTACTGAAGTCAGAACGAGCTTGACACCCTACTGGCTGAAGTGCACAACGCTCCACTCAGCAACTCTAAATGAATTCCTGGGCAGGAGTTATCAAATCTGTTCCTGTTTTGTGAGCTTTACGAGTACAGATATAATGAGCACTAGATACTAATAATTTCCAGCCTGTCTCAGGCTATCTATGTGTTTCTCCAACTCAAGTTTCTAAGGTACAGTCTTTCTCAGTTCTGCTTGTGTGCACTTTAATAATTTAGTTTAGGGGTCACAGAGGCATAGAGGATAATTCTAGTAAAATTTTCTTAGGATTATTATTTTTACCCATTCTTTTTATCGGTCTCCTTTAATCAAAACAAGAATGGAGCAGATATGCAGAAATTCAAATTTCTTCTATCTAGACAATTTTAAATCCCTCTTGCCTATTTCTAACTTGATTATTTGTATTTATGTTTTAATATAAGCTATATTTATATACATCTAGAGAAGAGCAATTGCAAATTTTATCAAGAATTCGCTTTAGAAAACTGTTCTCATAATAAGCACAAATTGTTAGCATCTATCATCATATGAGGTAATAATATAAAAGCCTTTTCTAGTCTCATCCCCATAAGGTACCTCTCTATTACATTACAATGATAAATGGCAAAATGTTTTGCATGACACTTAGGCTGTTACAGAATTCTACAGGGAACACTACAATGCTACCACCATTTTCTGATGAGCAGCTATAGCTAACAATCAGCATCACATTCTTAAATCAAGGAATATCTTTCCTTCATGGTATTTATTTCTGGAAAAATAATGTTCAACTGTATAGTGCTATATCATACAGTCAGCATAATGCATATCAGGAATAAATATGTCATTTTGTGTTCGAAGAGGTTAAATTTTCAGCTTGGGTAGGATGTGATATTTTTCTTTAGTCAAGGACAGTGAAATCAGTCACATTATTCTTTCTTGCAATATTGCAAACTCCCAGTTATCACTAATGATTTGATGTGAATGGTTACCCATAATGCCAAAAGCACCTCCCATTTCTCCTTTCTTCCCTTACCTCTTAAGACATTCCTTAATACATTTTCTAATGAAAATTGTAGGTCTAATTCCAGTCAGGAACCTACGCAGGCTCAGACATCCATGTATCAAAACAACTATGAGAGCCACCCAAGTCCACAGTCAATTTTCACTATTTGGAAACTCTGTATTTATGGATTTCTCTACTCACTAAAATATATTTGTTACCTCACAATTGATACGCATAATGTTTTCACACACATGCACAGAGTGGCAAAATTTTGAGTTGCCACGCATGCACTTTCCCAGCCAGAATTATACAAAGTGGCACTGTCTTCTTGTTTCAGTCTCGCCCTATAAACAGTGTCCTTTTCATAGCTATTGAGTGCCACAATGCTCCCATTTTTTGTGATTTTTACTGTTGATTTCACTGTTTAAAATAGCCCAACCTTGGCGCTAAAGTGCTTTCTATTGGCTGTAAGTGTAAGAATGCTATAATATATCTTTCAAATAGAATACATGTTTTAGGTAGGCTTTGTTCAGCTATCAGAGCTGTCAGTTGTGACTTCAATATTAATATATCAACAATATATATTTAATCATGTGTATATTAAATAGGAGCACATATAAAATGAGGTTATGTATTGATTTGTTATTGTTGTTAGGTACCATTAAGTTGGTTCCAACCCATCAGTGGCCTGGTACACAATGGAACAAAACACTGCACAGTCCTGTGCCATCCTTACAATGGTCCCTACACCGTAGACCACTGTTGCAGCCATTGTGTCCATCCATCTCTTTGAAGGCCTTCCTCTTTCCCCTGCCTCTCTACTTCACCAAACATGATGCCTTTCTCCAGGGACTAGTCTCTGCTAGCAACCTGTCCAAAGTATGCAAAATGAATTCTCACCACTCTTGCCTCTAAGGAGCACTCTGGTCCTATTTCTTCCATGACAATTCAGTTTGTCCTTTTAGGCGTTCATAGTTGAGACACATACTGTGACCAGAGGGTCACAGAAAGCTAACCCAATGTGTCCCTCTAAAGATTCTGTATTCACTAACACAGAATTTCTAGCAAGTTTATGGAACTTCGCTGTTGTAACTAACAAGAAATAACTGTATTTAATTTGTTTTTCATACCCAAGGCAAATACCCTTAAAATGATTAGTCTTTAAGCTATGGAAAAAATATTTTTTTAATATCTGCAAAAAAAATCACTTTGTGATTTCATCCTCCTCACGCAGCTGAGGAGCAGAATAGACGCTGAAGCACTTCGGTACAACTTACTTTCTCCAGACAAGAAAAGGGCAGGAACTCAGAGGATGAAGTTGGGTCTTGCGGCACTGGTGAGCTGGTGGCAGAGATTTCTCTTCTCTCCAGTCGATGAGACCTCGAACGGGAAGCGTGTCAAGTAAAGACTCTCACAACAATTTCAGCATGAAGACCGCGGGACTAGTGAAAAAGAGAAATAAAGATGGAAGTTCACTTTTAGAGTCAAGATACCCTAAAGGAACCAAAAATATCCAAAGTAGGGAACACAGAATTGGATGTGCAGTTAGAAGGAGCTTGAGTCAGAGATGTGCCAGGCCGTACAAGAACATGAGTGTCAAGTTCCTAGCAACCTCCTGCTGCGGGCATCTCGTGTTCTATAGAGCACCCAAATCCACAAAGCCAAACCCCTGCCCATGGAGCCCATTCTGATTCGTAACAAATTTACATAGGATATCTGAAACTGTAAATCTTGGCCCGAGTAGATAGCCTCATCTTTCTCCCAAAGAATGACTGGTGGATTTGAACTGCCATCCTTGTGGTTAATAAACAAACAAAGCTCACTGCCATCAAATTGATTCCAACACGTAGTGACCCTGTAGGACAGGACAGAGCTGCCCGTATGGGTTTCTGAGACTGGAGCTCTTTACAGGAGTAGAAAGCCCAGTCTTTCTCCTAAGGAGCACCTGGTGGTTTCAAACTGCTGACCTTCTGGTTAGCAACCCAACACAGAACCTCTACACCACTGGGGCTTCTGTATCCTTGCAGTTAGCAGCCATTCAAGACAAGAACTAGCCTTTATTATTTTCTAAGACTTCACTGAGATCTTTAAGCAGAAATATCTCTATTTACATTCTCTCTGTTATCCTTTTCTGGATCTATTTATTCATAAAAGAATTATTCCCCTTTTTTTCTCTACAGCTTAATTGATGTTGGTGGACAGCTGTACACTCCTGGGGCCAGAGGAAAGGCATCAATAGGAGTTTGTCTTCCTTCTCCTTATCATACCCTTCACATCAAGTTTCAAAATACTGGCATAAATAGGTCCTGCCTCTTTCAAACTTCTTTTGTCTCTTACTGACAAGTCAGAGCCAAAGGAAAAGCTAATGAAAAAGCACTGTGCAGCGCATATTACTCTGAACTATCAAATCAATTGAACCTTAATCATGGTATTTCACAGAGAGCAGTTTCTACTTCACAGCTCACCAGCAGCTCCCTGGTTGTCTGTCTTCATGAATTCCCAGAATGGCAACCACCATCTCCCTACCCTGGCTTGCTGGTACCCACTTAGGAAAAAGAACAAACTAAACCTTCAGAAAGTCATGACCTATTTTGGAAGCATAAGGAATTTTTGCTTTTGGAGACCTTCAAAATCATGTGGCCCAGAGTAAAGAGAGGATAAGAGAGTAGGATAGAAAAGCCACCCGGAACATTCCATCCCTAACAGAGTATACAGAAATGAGTCCATACATACAAATCACTTAGCATAGTGCTTGACAGGAAGTACTCAAAATTTGATGAAACTTCCAAAAGACGACAAAGTACCATATTTTTACACAAATACCATGTGCCTTCTACACTTTTTTGCTAACTACACCCTTTCTTTTGCAGGTATTTTCATAATCTTGGCAACACCCACATTTACACATTTCTATTTTTAAAATAGCAATCAATTGACAAACAAACCTTGAAGATGCCTGTTATCTGAGTCCAAATATAGGAGTCTTCAATTATAACCAAAAAGTTCCTTAGAAGCAAGTTTGGTTAAGACTTGAACTTGCACACTTCGGATGTGCCATTCAGAAATATTAATCACTGAGAAAGGACAATGCAGTCAGTAAAGTAGACTGCCAACAAAAATTAAGAAAACGTCCAATATAATAGATTGACACAGTAGCCACAAGGATGGAGTCAAACCTACCCACGATGTGAAGGGGGTGCCAGATAGGGCAATGTGCATGAGGTCACCAGTAGCACAGCCGACTGAATGACACCGAACAAGAACGTCAGGGGAGAAGAGATCCAAGCAATGTTGTTCCCACCAGCAGATTTTATGGAAAACCACATAAAGAAGACCCTGGGGTGCATATTATAGATGTTGTTACTGTTAGGTGTCATCTAATCTATTCCAACACACATCAACTCTATGTACAACAAAATAAACATTGCCCATTCCTGCTCCATCCTCACCCGGGTTCCCATGTTTGAGCCCACTGATATGGACACTGTTTCAATCTAGCTCATTACAAATCATCCCATTTCTCACTATGCCAATACTGATCTCCTCCATGGATATCTTCTGAATAACAAAATCTCCCCCTCCTAATGCTAGGGAGCATTATGGACATACTTCTTTCAAGATAGATTTGTTTGTTCTCCTGGGAGTCCCTGGAATATTTAATATTCTTATACACATCGTAATTCAAAAGCATCAATTCTTATTCTGCCATTCTTATTCATTGTCCAGTTCTCAAATGCATATGAGATTATAGAAAATGCATTAATTTGTGTCAGGCACACCTTAGTCTTCAAAATGACATCTTTGCTTTGAACACTTTTGTAATCCAACTACTGTATATACTAGGGTACAAGCCGACCCGAGTATCAGCCGGGGCACCTAATTTTACCACAAAAACTGCATTTAAAAGGTGCTGAAAAACTCGGCTTATACACGAGTACATGTGGTACATCTGTTTAACGTAGTTAGAAAGAAATTCCTCTTACTAAATGCAGTTTCTATGGAATTTTTATAACTCGGTAACATTGCTCAAAGATTAACAGGCGGGATGTGTGTGCCACGAAGAAGAGTGAAATTATTCTGAGAGTCTTCTCTTATTTCATCTGACTGGTTTTTTGCTTAGCTTGAACAAACAGAAATTTATTCACTCACAGTTTAGGATGCTAGAATTTCAAATTCAGAACACATCTGTAGGGGAAGGCTTTCTGTCTGTCAGCTCTGGAACAGGGTTGAGATCTCTTCAGCATTTATAGGCCCAGCCTCCCCTGAAGACTTCCATGCATCATGTTATCTGTCTTCCCCTGTGTATTGTAGTTTCTCAGCACAAAGAGCCCGGGTTCAAAGAGTCTCCTCCATCCTGGCTCTTCTTTCTGGATGGTTCTTCTTTTTTTTTAATCACTTTATGGGGGTTTGTACAACTCTTATCACAATCCATCCATTTATCCATTGTGTCAAGCACTTTTGTACATTTGTTGCCATCATCATTCTCAAAGCATTTGCTTTCTACTTGAGCCCTTGGTATCAGCTCCTCATTTCCCCCCTCCCTGCCCCCCACTCATGAACCCTTGATAATTTATAAATTATTATTATGTTGTCATGACTTACATCTCCCTTCACCCACTTTTCTGTTGTCCATTACCCAGGGAGGGGGTTATATGTAGATCCTTGTAATCAGTTCCCCCTTTCTACCTCACCTTCAGTCCCACCTCCCGGTATCACCACTCTCACCACTGGTCCTGAAGGGTTCATCTGTCCTGGATTCCCTGTGTTTACAGTTCCTATCTTTACCCATGTACATCCTCTGGTCTAGCCGGATTTGTAAGGTAGAATCGGGATCATGATAGTGGGGAAGGGGGGTTAGCATTTAAGAACTAGAGGAAAGTTGTATGTTTCATCATTGCTACTCTGGCTGGCTCATCTCCTACCCACGACCCTTTTGTAAGGGGATATCCAGTTTCCTACAGATGGGCTTTGGGTCTCCATTCCTCATCTCCCTCCCCACCCCACAAATTCACATTGGTATGATTTTGTTCTGAGTCTTAAATGCCTGATACCTTATCCCATTGACACCTCATAATCACACAGGCTGGTGTGCTTCTTCCATGTGGGCTTTGTTGCTTCTCAGCTAGATGGCTGCTTGTTTACCTTCATGCCTTTAAAACCCCAGATGCTATATCTTTTTTTTTTTTTTTTGATGGTATATCTTTTGATAGACAGGTGCCATCAGCTTTCTTCACCACATTTGCTTATGCACCCGGTTTTGAATCATGAGGTATTTTTATTGACCCAATTGTGAAGACTTTTTATTCTTTTGTGTTGAGGTGTAATCTATACTTAATGCTATAGTCTTTGATCAACAAGTGTCCCCTTAGGAAGTCAAGTCCTCTTCACTTACAGCAAGCAAGGAAGGTTTTGTCACTGTATACTGAAGGCTGTTAGTGAGCCTTTCTCCTATTCTGATGCTGGATTCTTCATCATATAATTCAGTTTCTCAGATTGCTCAAAATACAGGTTGAAAAAGCATGGTGAAAGGATAAAATCCTGACACACCACTTGCCTGATTTTCACCCAGGCAGTAACCCCTCGTTCTGTTCAAAGGAATGCCTCTTTGCTTATATGCAAGTTTCATATGACCACAATTAAGTCTTCTAGAATGGCCATTCTTCACAAGTTCATTCAGTATTTGATATAGTCCACATAGTCGAATGGCTTTGTATAGTTAGTTAAAAGCAAGTAAATATCCTCCTGGTATTCTCTTCTTTCAGTGAAGAACTGTCTGATGTCATGAATGCTATGCCTTCCTCCTACATCATCTTCTGAATCCAGTTTGAATTTCTGACAGTTCTGCTGCAACTGTTATTTTATTATCTCTAGTGAACATTACTTTTATGTGATATGAACTATATTGTTCAATAATTTTCACATCATGTTGAGTTGCATTCCTTTGGAATGGGCCCAAATATGGATCACTTCAAGTCAGTTATCTAGGTATCGACCTTCTAAATTTCTTGCATAGACAAGTGAGCACTTTTAGGGTTGTATTCATTTGTTGAAACATCTCAATTACTATTCTGTCAATTCCTAAGCCATGTTGTTCACCTCTGCCTTCAACACTGGCTGGGTTTTATTTTTATTATTTACAATCCTTGGATCTCACAGGCTGGCATGCTTCTTTCATGTAGGCTTAGTTTGATGTCTCACTTAGACGTCTACCTGTTGTTTTTTTTGTTTTTTTATAATCATTTTATTGGGAACTCGTAAAACTCTTATCACAATCCATACATACATCCATTGTGTCAAGCACATTTGTACATATGTTGCCATCATTGTTTTCAAAGCATTTTCTTTCTACTTGAGCCCTTGTTATCAGCTCTTCATTTTTTTTTTCTTTTTTTTAACATTTTATTAAGGGCTCATACAACTGTTATCCCAATCCATACACACATCAATTGTGTAAAGCGCATTTGTACATTGTTTCTCAAAACATTTTCTTTCCATTTAAACCCCCGACATTAGGTCCTCGTTTTTCCCCTCCCTCCCCGCTCCCCCCTCCTGCATGAGCCCTTGATAGTTTATAAATGGGTATTTTGTCATATCTTGCCCTGTCCGACGTCTCCCTTCATCCACTTTTTGGTTGTCTGTCCCCCAGGGAGGAGGTCACACACAGTTCCATGTAATCGGTTCCCTCTTTCCTACCCCTTCTCCCTTTACCCTCCCTGTTTTGCCACTCACACCACTGGTCCTATAGAGCTCATCCATCCTGGATTCCCTGTATTTTCAGTTCCTATCTGTACCAGTGTACCTCCTCTGGTCTAGCCAGTCTTGCAAGATCGAATTCGAGTCATGGTAGTGGGAGCGGGGAGGAAACCTTTAGGAACTAGAGGAAGGTTGTATTTCATTGTTACATCGCACCCTGACTGGCTCATCTCCTCCCCGAGACCCCTCTGCAAGGGGATCTCCAGTGGCCTACTCATGGGCTTTGGATCTCCACTCCGCACTCCCCCCATCATTCACTATGGTAAGATTTTTGTTCTGATGATGCCTTACACCTGATCCCTTCGACACCTCGTGGTTGCATAGGCTGGTGTGCTTCTTTCATGTGGGCTTTGTTGCTTCTGAGCTTGATGGCCGCTTGATTACCTTCAAGCCTTTAAGACCCCAGACGCTATACTTTTTGATAGCCGGGCACCATCAGCTTTCTTCACAACATTTGCTTATGCACCCATTTGTCTTCAGTGATCCCTTCGACACCCCGTGATCACACAGGTTGATATGTTGTTCCATGTGGGCTTTGTTGCTTCTGAGCTAGATGGCCGCTGTTTACCTTCAAGCTTTTAAGACCGACAGCTACCTGTTTTAAGAGAAACCTTTAAGACCCAAGATTCTATTCTTTCTGGTAGCTGGGTACCATCTGCACTTTCTTAACCATGTTTTACTATAGTATCCATTCTCTTCAATGATTTATTCATGAGTAGGACCATGTGATAAGGGATAATTGTTTAATACTTGATCTTAGCCAAAAGGCCAGGAAGTGATTAGACTAATTGTTCTTAGATGAGGGCCATCATTAAGTATGAACCCCAAATCCATTCATATATCTATGGTTTAAGTAAGTCTCTGATTCACTTTGAAAATATCATTATCATTTTATTAAAAAACATCATAAATCATCCCCATGAGGCATAAGGTAATTCTATTGACAGAATCATTAGTTTAGGCAATGGTTTATGTGTTAGTCTGGGTAGACTAGAGAAACAAATCCAGAGACACTCATATGTCTGTAAGAAAGAACTTTATATCAAAGAGCAATGATATATAAAGAAAACATCCCAGCCAAGTTAGGATCAAGTCCATAAGTCCATTATTAGCCCATATGTCCGATACCAGTCTAGAAACTCTTCTTCAGACTCACACAGCACATGCAATGACACCGAATGCAGGAAGAAAGAAAACAGGCCTATCGGTGGAAAGTCTTGGGGATCCAGTAGTTGTGGAAACCTCTCAGTGCTGGCATGGGTCTCTATGCTGTTCCTCAGGGCTCTGGGTCCATCAGTGTAGCACTTCTGGCTTGTCAACAGGAATGTCTCACAGGGAGAGAGTGTATCTGTCCTGCCTCGAGAGAGTTAATTATCTTCTTAGTGTCTCCAAATGAGGTCATCAAGCTATGATCTGATTAACAGGCTAAACTCCACCCCTTCGTACTTAATAGTCTCAAGTTGACAACAGATTATGTAACTACCACAGTATAGAATTTAAAACACTGTTGCGAAAAGGAAATTATACATGTATAGGCCAGCTTTTGAGATTTGTGGATTTATACAAATTAAAAGCTAAAGTAACTGAACACAATTTACACAAACGATGAGAGATGAGGATAGGGCAAAACTTTCTATAATAATCATACACAAAGGCAGAGCCATGCCTGCCAGCCTAACGTATGTCATCCAAAATCAAAGAGAGGATGAGAATAGTAACTATATGGTAGTCCCAAGCCACCATTTATTAAGGAACCTGAAAGCATGAGATCTGAACCAAAATCAAATTGTTACCAGAGACAGTCCTAAGGAGCTGTCAACGCCAAGCAGGTTGCAACAAAGGAAGACTTTATTATGCTAGCACGTGGCTCAGTGGATTCCTGTCCAAAGACTGATACCCTTCCTCTGGGATGACCACACCTTTTTTTTTTCGATCATTTTATTGAGGGCTCTTACAGCTCTTATCATAATCCCTACATACATCCATTGTATCGAGCAAGTTTGTACATATGTTGCCATCATCATTTTTAAAATATTTTGTTTCTACTTCAGCCCTTGGTATCAGCTCACTTTCCCCCTCCCCCCTCCTCCCTCCCTCATAAACCCTTGATAATTTATAAATTATAAATTATTATTTTCATGTCTTACACCATCCGCTCTCTCCCTTCACCACTTTTCTGTTGTTCATTCCCCTGGGAGGGGGTTATATGTTGATCATTGTGATCGGTTCCTTGCTCCCACACCTTCCCCTTGCCCTCCTGATATTGCTACTCTCATTATTGGTCCTGAGGGGTTTATCTGTCCCGGATTCCCTGTGTTTCAAGCTCTTATCTGTACCAGTGTACATGCTCTGGTCTAGCTGGATTTGTAAGGTAGAATTGAGTTCACAATAGTTGGGGGGAGAGGGATGGGAAGCATTAAAAAACTAGAGGAAAGTTGTATGTTTCATCAGTGCTATACTGCACCCTGACTGGCTCGTCTCTTCCTTGTGACCCTTCTGTGAGGGGATGTCCAGGGTTCTCTCTGGCTGCCATCAGCATAGCTCCATGTGGCTTGTTAACAGAAATGTGTAGCAGAGACAGAGTTCCCAGAGGGATCAGGCAGTGACCTGATTGACAGATTAGACTCCACCACTTTTTGACAGGAGATTATATAACTGCCACAACATATGTCATATCATTCCATAATTCAATCATGTCAAACATAATTGTGCAATTAGAATAGAACATTTTTGAGAATATAGGTAAGAAAAGATGCCTTGGCAAAACTTTAATTTGTATCGTTCCTCATAAGTAAGGTTGAGCATATATTTTCACATTTTATATAAAATATTATATATGTAAATAATATTAATGAGTATTTTCTTGTTTTCCTACTAATTGCATATTAAAATCCTGTGTCAATTTTCTACAGGACTTGTTTTTCTTCTCCAGTTTTAAAGGCTGTTACTTATTTCAGATATTAACTTTTATCTGTGATACACATTTATTATATTTTTTCCAGTTTGTCACTTATTTTGGCATAATCTTTTTTTAATTTTTATGGCTCTTCACCTCTGATAACCGCACCACCTAAGTGTCATTGTTTAGTGCTTATAATTAAGTTGTTATTGTAGTTCATTCAAACCACACAGAAAAAAATAGAAATTATAATATTTATGGCACCTTGATCTGTGGTTCCATATTCCACTTTCTGCATCTATTATCTGCTTGGATCTTTCTAAATATCCTGTTGTTTATTTTATATCACAAGTGCTTGGAGTCAAATTCAAGGTTGTAATTATATAATGAAGCTTCTTGCTATCATTTATCTCCTTGGAAAGAGAGTACCATTTCCACCAGGCTAAATTTGGCACCAGTCCCTTAAATTATTGGTCTTGAAATGACATTTGTCTCTTCTGGGTAGATTAAAATATAGCCTTGAGTGATATGGAGTCAGAAAGTCAAGACTGTGAAGACCGGTTCCTGCAGGAAGAGCAATAAAGCAGGTGGCCGCTCCAACAGGAGTTCTTCCTAATTCAAGAAAAAATCATCTCTGCAAGTAAAAACAACAACAGAAACAGCCACACCTGCCTACACTCATTCCTGCAGGCCAGGGCATTGCTGTGACACGTACCTTCTGGGTCTTTCACGCTGCCAAAATGTAGAGCATGGGAAAGACCGTGACACATTCTCAAACAATAAAGGGAAGTAGAAAGGTAGGATCCGCAGAGAAAACAACAGAAGCTTATGTTTAAACAAAAAGAGGTGCCAGTTGCTATCAAGGCAATTCTGACTCATAATAAGCACACGTGTACCGAGTAGAACTGCCTCTATAGGATCTTCAAGGACATGACCTCCTGGAAGCTGATCACCAAGGCTTTCTTCTGAATGTGGACCTGAATGTCCGGCCTTTCCATTCATAGTCAAACTATGTACAACACCCACAGATGAATCCCCAAGATTCACAGAGCAAGGAGACACAAATAGGAACTTCTCCAAGTGCTTGATGTGGTTAAACTTGATTTTCAGTGAGAACAAAGCCTTTGACTGCACTCCGGAAAAGAACCACCTGTGACATGTAAAGCCTCTCAGAAGTAATACAGTGCATTAAAGACAGACAGAGTTGTTAAGGATATCATAACTTGCTGAAAATCCAGTTATTGGTGGTGAAGAAGGAGGAGAGGGCAGCTGGTGCCTGGAGGGGAATGCGAGATAAGCAAACTGTGAGGTGAAATGCAATCAACGAGAGCCCTGGGGCAGCAAAACTCAGCTTCTGGGCATCAACAGTTTGCCTAGAGCAATGCATGATATCAGCATGCTCAAAAGATGAAAAAGGGCTTCTTCTGAAAGCTTCATTAGCTCCCTACGTCAATGATTACTGCCGTCTTTAAAAGAGGAAGACCAGATTTTCTTTCCCCTAAAATCTTGAGGGAAACACCTCCAATCAACTTCAGAAATGGGTAAGGGGGGGGGGGGAGCTGCAATTGGGAGATAATTTAGAAAGGAATTTGGAGATAATTTAGAAAGGAAAGAGAGAAGGAGCAGAAAGAAAAGAAAATAACATGAAAAGAAATTGTTGGTCATAGCTCATGATACAAGAAGAGATGGACACTCTTGTTATGTGGAATGCTTTTGGAAAGAGCCAACCTGGAGACATCCCTTCACCAAGCAACTTAAACTCCATTACTTAATAATGATAGATATCAGAAAGTTCTGGGACAGCACTCCAAAAACAATTGTAGTGAACGTTGGTCCTTCCTTTTTGGCTACTAAACAGCTCAAGCCCCTTCTGTACTGCAACTTGTAAACTTGGGAAGGGACGGAACTGCCTCCTGCGAGACTCGGAACGTGGCTGCTGCTTGTTTCCCCAGTTCCTCTGTAGGAATGGAGACGTAACTAGACGAGTGCTGCCCAAACATCAGGGCCCATAGTATCGAATGCACTAGTATACTCTGAGGGCTTCTCAAATCTAGAGGGCTTGTGAAAATACCTTAGAGCTTCTAAAGCAGGACAGAGTGGAGACAGACAGTAATATCAATAGCTTTCCAGTAATGTTGTTCTCAGTACCTGGGCCACACTTAATTAAGTCTTAATTTAGCCTCTATTGTTTGAAATTATGGACCTTGACAATTTTTTGAACTACTGAGATTAGGACAAGACTTTTGTTATCTGCTTATCATAGTACGTGGCAGAGACATCATCAGATATTCAACAAATGTGCATTTAACATGTTGTTTTTGTCATTTTCTATTATTAGTTTGTATATAGAAAATAAACATACCAAAATCAAACCCATAGCCACCAAGCTATTCTGACTCACAGCAACCCTATAGGACAGAAGAGAACTTCCCACAAGAGTGCAGGCCTATCTGGGCAAGATAGGTGGGATGGACAATCGAAAGAGAAACAATGGGACCAATGGTTCTGGGGAGGTGGGTGGACATGGAAGACAGCGGGGTAGGGGGAAGTGATGGGGTGCCAACAAACCTAAGAACAAGGGAAATTACCAAAACCCAAAGGAAGGCCGAACATGATAGTGGGACAGGAGGAAAGTAAAAGGAAATAGAGGAAAGAACTGGGAGGCAAAGGGCATTTATACAGGTCTAAATACAGGCATCTATACATGTAAATACATTTATATATAATGATATGGGAATAGATCTATGTACACATATTTATTTATAAAGTATTATGGCAGCAGACGGACATTGGGCCTCCATTCAAGTACTTCCTCAATGCAAGAACAATTTGTTCTACTAACACAGCATTCTGTGATGTTCACCTTCCCTGACACAATCACTGAAGACTAAATGGGTGCATAAGCAAATATGGTGAAGAAAACTGATGGTGCCTGGCTATCGAAAGATATAGCATCTGGGTCTTAAAGGCTTGAAGATAAACAAGCAGCCATCTAGCTGAGAAGCAACAAAGCCCACATGGAAGAAGCACACCAGCTTGTGTGATCACGAGGTGTTAATGGAATCAGGTATCAAACAAACAAATAAAAAAATCATATCATTGGGAATGAGGGGGAGGGCAGAATGAAGACCCAAAGCCCATCAGTAGTCAATTGGACATCCCCTGTCAGAAGGGCTACAAGAAAGAGACAGCCAGGCAGAGTGCAATATAGCACTGACAAAACACACAACCTTCCTCTAGTTCTTTAGTGCTCCCTCACCCCTACTATCATGACCCCAATTCTCTTACAAATCTGGCTAGACCAGAACATGTATTCTGATACAGATAGAGCTCGCAACACTGGGAATCCAGAAAGATAAGCCCCCTAGAACCAGTAAGGGGAGCAGCGATGCTAACAGGGTAAGGGAAGGGGGGAGGAGAAAGGGGGTCACGATAACTGACATATGGCCCCCCTCTCAGGGGGACAGAAAGCAGAAAAGTGGGTGAAAGAAGACAGTAATCAGTGTAAGATATGGAAAAAATAATAATATATTTATAAATTATCAAGGGGCAATGGGGTAAGGAAGGTGGGGAGGGAAGAAAAAATTAAAAATGAGGAGTGATATGAAGGGTCTCAAGTAGAAAGAAAATGTATTGGAAAGGGTAATGACAACATATGTACAGATCTGGGGCTTGTTTGTTTGTTTTAATTATATTATTAGGGGCTCGTACAACTCTTATCAGAATCCATCCATCCAGGTGTCAAGCACATTTTTACATGTGTTGCCATCATCATTCTCAAAACATTTGTTTCTGCTTCAGCTCATTTTCCCCCTCCCTCCCTGCTCCCCACTCCCTCATGAACCCTGGATAATTTATAAATTATTATTATTTTGTCATATCTTACACTGTCCATTGTCTCCTTTCACCCACTTTTCTGTTGTCCATCTACCAGGGAGGAGGCTATATGTAGATCCTTGCAATTGATTCCCCCTTTCCACCCACCCTTCCTTTACCCTCCCAGTATTGCCACTCTCACCACTGGTCCTGAAGGGATCGTCTGTCCTGGATTCCCTGTGTTTCCAGTTCCTATCTTGTACAGATGTGTTTGACACAATGGCTATATGTATAGATTGTGATAAGAGCTGTAGGATCCCTAATAAAATAAAATTAATTTTTAAAAAAGAACTTCCCATAAGGTTTCCAAGGCTATAATTAGTTAAGGAAGATGAACTGCCGTACCTTCTTCACAGAGAGGATAGTAGGTTTGATCCACTAACTTTTTAATTAGCAGTAGTGTATTTAACCACTATGCCATCGGGCTTCTTGAAAAAAAAAACTAAGACGTTGGACAGTGCAAGATATGACAAAATAATAATTTATAAATTATCAAGGGTTCATGAGGGAGGGAGGAGTAGGGAGGGAGGGGAAAAAATGAGGAACTAATGCCAGGAGCTTAGGTGAAAAGCAAATGTTTTGAGAATGATGAGGGCAATTAATGTACAAATGTGCTTGACACAATTGATGTGTGTATGGATTGTGATAATAGTTGTATGAGCCACTAATAAAATGATTCAAAAAAAACTGACACCAAAATTAGCCATCTCACTATTCTTTTAATTGCATAAGAACCTTCAGATCCATGAAATCTTGTATGAATAAAAAAGGGTGGATTCAATTTTGCAATCACTCTTAACTAACATTTACCAAACCTCCACCCTCTCATCTGTTTTGACATTTAAAAAATAGAGAAGAGAAAAGGGGGAAGGTCATTAGAGAAATGCAAGACATTAGAAAAACGTTTCTGATTTAAGGAATCTTACTTAAGGGAGGAAATAATATCAAAGATACCTTAAACAGATACACTAAACAATGGGTGTGCTGTAAATTCTCCTTATTCACAGTAAATACATTCTATAATGTTGCCATGGGCACTGAAGAAGCAAATACAAAACCATTGGTCCTAGAGGAAATGCAGGATTAGATTCCTACAAGCTTCCAATCACAAGATTTCCTCAGTTGATCAATCAATACATAGCCTTGCTTTTTGTGTATTACTGTTTAAAGACACTTGATATATGTGGCTGATTAATTAGCACCGACCTCAGAACCTAAAGTACTTTGACTTGTGCTTCAGGGAAGCTTTTATAACACATTATTCCATTAGGCTCATCATGACCTTCTACTGTTAGAAAAATAGCCTCAGCACAATGCTTGGGGTAATTTTAAACAGCAAAATTACAAAAATTTGAAAACAGTGGCACTAAATAGATCACAAAAACATTTGTTTAAAATATGAGAGCTGAAACCAGACAGAGCACCATCTTGCTCAGGAACAGCTGGTGACGTGCACATCAGATGGCTCAAAGTGCTCACTACTACATGCTTAATTGTGAATGACTGCAAAGATGCATGATTTGGGGGTTGCAAATGAATTTTATGAAGTTCAAGAATTCACAAATATGCATACAGCATACCAATATTAAAAGGGGGGGAAGAGGGGGCAAGAAAAATGAGGGAAAGGCAAAGGCATTGGGGGAACAGGGCACTAATCCACCACGTGAGGGTACTGTTTATGTCACCACAGAAAAGGGAGAGAGGGACCAGACCTCAACCTGGTGGGCCAAGCCTTGAGGGCAACACACCGGCATGAAGCAGTGAACTAACAGAGAGGTGAGAGGGAGGGAGGGAGGGAGAGAGAGAGAGAGATAAGAAGATGAGGAGGAGGACTAGGAGGAGGAGGAAGAGGATGAAGAGGAGGACGAGGAGGAGGGAAGGGGAAGGGAGGGGAGGGGAGAGGAGAGGAGAGAGAAAGAAGAGAAGAGAGGAGAGGAGAAAGAGAGACGACGTCTCTTTACTGACCCACAGCGCTAAGGGGGGCAGCAGCACAGTGTAGGAATTGTGCCTGGTCTGACCCACCCATACCAGGGTATAACAAGAAGGAAGCACAACAGAGCAGCAAGGGGAGCAAAGCAACAAAGTCCCCAAGGAATTCTAAAAATAGACTTCAGATTTGGGGGCAGAGCTTGGCACTGCAACAGATCCAATCAGAAAACTTTCATAAGGATCAGCAGACAGACCTGGAATGATTCATAGGATATTTGGGGGTCAGGGAGTGGGATGTGTGTTTTGTTTTTCTTTTTCATGTTTGTCTATATAAGATAGGCAGGATAAACAATCTCAAGGAGAAAACAACAGGACCGATAGTTCTGTGGGGAGAAGGAGAGGGGTTAGGGGGGAAGGCTGGGGGGAAGCAACAAAACCAAGGACAAGGGAACAATAAGACATCTAAAATTGATGGCGAGGAGGAAATAGAATGCCTGGTAGGGTTAGCTCGAGTTCAATGTAGCTGAGAGAAAGTACAGAGAGCCAAAAGAAGGTCGAACATGATAATGGGTTAGGAGGAAAGTAAAAGGAAATATAGGAAAGAACTAGGAGGCAAAAGACATTCATAGAGGTATAAAAACATAGGCATGTTCATATATAAATATATTAATATATAATGATAGTAATATAGGTCTATGCACATATATTTATAGGTTAAGTATTAAGGTAGCAGATGGACATTGGGCCTCTACTCAAGTCCTTCCTCAATGCAAAAACACTTTGTTCTAATAGCCTGGCATTCGGTAATGCTCACCTTCCCAACATGATCCCTGAAGACAAAATGGGTGCATAAGCTAATGTGGTGAAGAAAACTGATGGTGTCCAGATATTACAAGATATAGCATCTGGGATTTTAAAAGCTTGAAGTTAATCAAGCAGCCATCTAGCTGAGAAGCAACAAAGCCCACAGGAAAGAAGCACACCAGCCTGTGTGATCACAGGTGTCGAAGGGATCAGGGATCAGGCATCAGAAGAACCAAAACAAACAACCATTTTGATGTGGACTAGGGGGTCGAAATGGAGACCCAAAGCCCATCTGTAGACAGTTGGACATCCCCTCACAGGAGAATCACAAGGAAAGGACAATTCAACCAGCATAGTACCAATGAAACACAACTTTCCTGTGGTTCTTTAATGCTTCCTCACCCCCGCCCCACCCACTATCATAAACCCAGTTCTATCTTACAAATCTGGATAGACCAGAGCATGTACACAGCTACATATAAGAGCTCTCGACACACAGAATCCAGGACAGATAAACCCCTCAGGATCAATTTTGAGGTAGTGATACCATGAGAGAACGGGGAGAAGGGAGAACTGATCACAATGATTGAAATACAACCCCTCACCAGGGCGGTGAACAACAGAAACATGAGTGAAGGGAGACAGCCTAGACAGTGTAGAGTATGAAAATAAAAATAATTTATGAATTATCAAGGTTTCACGAGGGTGGGAGGGTGGGGGAGGAAAGTTGTATTAGTCTGGGTTGACTAGAGAAACAAATTCATAAATACTCATATGTGTATAAGAAAGAGCTTTATGAGAGGCGATACCGGGAGGGTGGAGGGAGGGTGGGTTGGAAAGGGGAAACCAATTACAAGGGTCTACATATAACCTCCTCCCTGGGGGACGGACAACAGAAAAGTGGGCGAAGGGAGATGTCAAACAGTGCAAGATATGACAAAATAATTTATAAATTATCAAGGATTCATAAGGGAGAGAGAAGCGGGGAGGGAGGAGAAAAATGAGTAGCTGATGCCAGGGGCTTAAGTGGAGAGCAAATGTTTTGAGAATGATGAGGGTAATGAATGTACAAATGTGCTTTACACAATTGATGCATGCATGGATTGTGATAAGAGTTGTATGAGCTCCTAATAAAATGATTTTTTTTAAAAGAGCTTTATATACAAAAGAAATTGTATTTAGGGAAAATATCCCAGCCCAGTGCAGATCAAGTTCATAAGTCCAATACTAGCCCATATGTCTGATACCAATCTATTTATTCCTCTTCAGACTCACAACACATGCAATTATGCCAATGCAAGAAGATCACAGAGCAGTGGGTGGAAAGTCTTGTGGATCCAGTGGCAGTGGAAGCATCTCAGTGCTGGCATGGGTCTCCTTGTGGCTCCTCGACTCCAGGGCTCTAGCATAGTTCCATGTGTCTTGTCATCAAGAAGACAAAGCAGAGAGTGTCTCCCACCTCTAGGGAGGAATACAAGAATTCCCAGAATCCTCAGGAGAAGACTATCCCCACAAGGAGGTCTCATTGGCTATGGCCTGATTGACAGACTAGATTCCACCCCTTCGAAAGTTGACAAGAGATTATGTAACTTCCACAGAGGGGGAAAAAGAGGAGCTGATACCAAGTGCTCAAGTAGAAAGAATGTTTTGGAAATGACGATGGCAACATAGAACAAATGTGCTTGATACAACTGATGTATGGATTGTTTTAAGAGCTGTAAGAGGTCCCAATAAAATTATTTCTTTTTTAAAATTCACAAATAACAATCCTTAGTATATGAGGGTAATTCAAAACATGTTACTACTAGTTCATGTTCATGCATGTGCAGATTTATTACAGACAAAATGTGATTAAACATGTTTATGTGCTCAGGAAATGACTGCAGGCAAGTTCCTTCAGCCTACACTTGTCTTAATCTCCTTGGGGTGGCTTCCCAGGGGATCTGCTGGGCCAGTTAAATTCAAGGCATAAAGTTCTTTTTCGAATGTTATGGAGACTATGTTTTGGAATTCCAAAGGGTAGTTTTGATAGATTTTCTCAAAGGGCAAAGAAGCTTATAATGAAGAAGTTTTAGCCCAGTGAAAATGCATTGGTAAAAAAATGTTCAAGAAAGCTTCACTGAGAAAAACGTGGTGTTTCCTTGGGTTTTTTTCGCCATGACAACGCACCTGCTCATTCTTTGAGGTTGTCCTGTGAAAATTTCTATAGGAAAATGTCTCTCATCCACTCTACAGGCCTGATCTTGCTCCTTCAAGCTTCTTTTTGTTCTTAAACTTAAAGAACGTTTAAAAGGAGCACAATTTGTGTCCCTCAACACTGTCAAAATTGCCTTTTTGATATAGTGTACAAAGTTATTTGGGGAAGGGTTAGAGATATGGAAATACCGCCTTCAGAAATATCTAGACAAGATGGAACATATATCAGCAAACAATTGCTTCACATTTTGTAATTTTTCTTTACTAAAGTCTCTGTAATTTTGAAAGATTATCTTTTGATTTATCCTTTTACACTAATCAATTTATGTGAGGAAAATTTATGGTGTAGATCATTCAGTTGGTTTGGTAGTCATAAAAATATATTCAATCAGAATAATGTGGATTGAAATCTTGGTTTGAATAATCCTAATATAGACTAAGTTGAAAGAGGATATTTATATATATCCATGTTCTTTTGCTATACATATACCCATAAATGTGATGGAGCATACAAAATATAAAGTTGTGAATACTTCCTGGACACAACCAAACTCTTTAAGAATCCCTGGGCCTAGGGTATTAGGACCATGGTCTTACGGTACACCTGGGTCTATTGGCATAGCATAGTTCTCAAAAACAAAAATATCCATGTTACTTTGGTAAGTGTCAACTGAAGTCTTCAAAGATCATGAACAGCCATGTGCACAACCACCATTAGTCTCTACCTGTCCAAAAGAAAGAAGCCTGATGAAAATTTAAAAATACATGGAAACAATTAGCCCAGTAGACTAGTGGCCCATGAAGCAGCAGTCTCCACAACTCAGGGACCAGAAGAACTAGACGGTGTTTGGTTACCACTGCCAGATTCTGAGAAGGACCACATTAGAAGATCCTAGATCAAAGTCACTGTCATTGAGTCAATTCTGACTCACAGCAACCTAGAGGACAGGATATAACTGCCCCTGTGGGTTTCTGAGACTGCATTTCTTTATGGGACTAGAAAGCCTCATCTTTCTCCTATAGAAAGGCTGGTGGTTTAGAACTGCCGATCTTGTGGTTATGCCCAAGGCATGACCATTACACTATCAGGACTCTAGTGCTAGATAGAGTGGAAGAAAAATTTGGGACAAAGAATGCAGTAGATGTTTGTGTTTGAGTTTATCACCCTATTATCAACCTATTATGTACAAAGAAGAAGACATAATAATGAGGCTGTAGTATATTTATTTAAAATATCTTTCACATTTAGTAACCATATGAACTAATTCCACAACTGGACCTATGGGAAAATGTGTCAGATAAATAATACATATGATTTCATATTTAACATTTATCAAATTTTAAAAGTATAATAAAAGGACATCTATTTTAAACACTACTCTAAAAATTCCATTTAAAATCCAAACAGAAGATTGATACAAATAACATCCAATGTAATGAAATATTTCTATTTCTTTTATTTACATCCAAATAGGGTCTCTCTCAGTGTTAGAACCACAGAATGTTAGAAATAACTTTTTAAATCATCCATTATACATACAAAAATATTGAGCCACAAATAAAGAGCATAATCAAAGTTCCCTTGATATTTTATAAAGTTGCTAATGGTGGACCCAGATTAAAACCCAAATTTTCTGATTTCTAATACCATGCAAGCCTCAAGCAAAATATAAAGTATACATAGAAAATTCTGCAAAATAGATGACTGGCACCTTCTAAAAATAAAACACTTATGTACAGCAAATGACTTCATCAAAAGAGTACCATGAGAACCCACAGTTTGGGGGAGAAAATTTAGCAATGACACGACAATGATAGAATTATCAAATTCTACAGAAATCTATAATACCTCCATAAGAAAATAGCAAATTAAAATTAAATTAACAGAAATAACAAACAAAAGTGGGCAACAGAAATGAACAGACAGTGCACAAAAATGACACTCAAATGAACATGAAAACAAGCACATGAAAACAAGGTTCACGATCACTAGCCATCTGAAAGATGCAAATCAAAACTAGATGAGATACCATCTTACACCCATAATGACAGTCCAATTAAAAAAAAACAAAACAAATAAAAAACAACTAATTCTGGAGAGATGTGAAGAACTCTAATATACTGCTGGTGGGCTTATAAATATGTACAACCACTGTAAAAAGTAATATGGAACTACCTAAAACAACAGGCAATAGAAATTCCATATGACCCTGCAATATCACTACTGGGCGTATATCCCAAAAAAGTTAAAGAAAGAACACAAGCAGATGTATGCTCTCCCGTGTTCATTACAGCACAGATTACAATAGTCAGAAACTGGAAATAACCCAAATGCCTATCAGTAGAAGAATAAAGAGACATATAATGGAATTCTATGCATCCCTAAAAAACAGTGACAAAAGAATGAAGCCCCTCACGGCATGGATGGACCTGGAAACCATTATGCTGAGTGAAATGAGCTCATCAAAAAGGACAAATATTGTATGAGACCTACTATGAACATAAACACCAAGACAAAGGCAGACTTCTGTTCTCAAGTCATCTAACCTATTCCAGTTTCCCAGGCAACAAGATGATGTGCTTACCTAGAGCCTATGAACATACACTGCCCCCTTATTTGTACATCTTAAAAACCACCTCAACCGGGGAGGTCCACCTCAATTTGGTCAGTTTCCCATGATGCAGAGAAAGGGAAAAGATGGATCCGTTCCTGCCATATAATGTTCTCAGGTCAGCTCGAATTAATGTACACTACCACATGCGTCATTAGTGGACCTATGGCAAACACAAATCAAAGAGGTGAAGGGGTGGAGGGCATGTCTATCCTGAAAAAAATGCAAGTGATTATGCTTCAGTAGGTGTGTAAACCAATGGGGGCAGCATGCCATAGGGAAAAATACTCATCATTAAGTATATAGACCATGAATAGGAGGGGAAGCTCAGTATCATGTCCCTAATTGGGCACTGTGAACTAGCACTTGGTAACCAGGACTTTAGAGTCTGACCTATCGAGGTGCACAACATTCTTCATAGACCACAGCAAAAGGATCCAATTTGGAACTCCCACTAAGCAAACTAGAGTCTACCTTAAACAGATTAACAAAACTGAAATTACCCCATGGACCTAAGACTGAAATGCCTCAGTGTGAGAAGCAAACAACTTCTATCCAAGGAGAGGGATGTGGAAGTCATTGTTCTTTGGTTCAAAATTCTTGTCTTGAGGGTGCCAAATAAGTGGCAACTCACAAGTACCATATATGTACTATTTTCTTACTACCTTTGTCTTTTAATGACATGTAGAGTCGAATTCTGCCTTTTTGAAAATGCATTATTGAAAATGTCACCCTACGTTCAATCAACATTTTTATTGTAAAAAGTATCCAGTTACTTAAATTGTCAATCTGTACAAATCAACAAGCCATGTATTTTGTTCTAAAAAACAGTCCTGTGCATAAGCAAATGTGGTGAAGAAAGCTGATACAGCATCTGGGGTCTTAAAGGCTTGAAGATAAACAAGCAGCCATCTAGCTGAGAAGCAACAAAGCCCACGTGGAAGAAGCACACCAGCCTGTGTGACCACGAGGTGTCAATAGGATCAGGTATCAGGTATCAAAGACCCAGAACAAAAAATCATATCATTGTGAATGAAGGGGAGTGCGGAGTGGAGACCCAAAGCCCATCTGTAGGCAAGTGGACATCCCCTTACAGAAGAGTCACAGGGAGAAGACGAGCCAGTCAGGGTACAATATAGCACCGATGAAATATACAACTTTCCTCTAGTTCTTTAATGCTTCCTCCCCCGCCCCCCACTATCAGGACCCCTTTTCTACCTTACAAATCCGGCTTGACCAGAGCATGTACACTGGTACAGATAAGAGCTAGAAATGCAGGGAATCCAGGAAAGAAAAACCCCTCAGTACCAATATTGAGAGTAGCCATACCAGGAGGGGAAGGGGAAGGTGGAGGGAGATAGGTGCAACCGAGCACAATGATCTACATATAACCCCCTCCCAGGGGGATAGACAAGAGAAAAGTGGATGAAGGGAGACATTGGTCAGTATAAGACATGAACAAATAATAATAATTTATAAATTTTCAAGGGTTCATGAGGGTGAGACGGTAGGGGAGGGAGGGGAAAAAATGAGAAGCTGATACCAAGGGCTCAAGTAGAATGAAAAATTTTTGAAAATGATGATGTCAACAAATGTACAAATGTGCTTGACACAATGGATGGATGGATGCATTGTGATAAGAGTTGTATGAGCCTCCAAAAAAGTGATTAAAAAAAACAGTCCTAGGCTTTCTCTTGGCAGCATTTTAATTCTATAACATTGGCTAAATTAATGGTAATACCAATTTAACTTTTATATGCCCCATAGGGATAATTTATAATGTCCATCAACAAAATAATAATGATGTCTTTAAAGTGAACCAGTTATATATATAAACCATAGATATATGAATGGAGTTTGAGCTTGCACTTAATCGTAGCCCTAATCTAAGAGCAATTTGTTCTTAAGGTAAGACCCTGCTCAATACCAATGCCCACGAGGTGATCACTGAAGATATGGGTGCTGTAGGAAAGTGGTGAAGAAAGTAGATGATGCTCAGCTGTCAGAAAGAATAGACTGTGTGTTCATAAAGATTTGTCTTAAAACAAGCAGCCACCCAAGTCAGACATTGGCTGAGTTTACACAGAAGAATCACACCAGATGTGTGATCCAAGACTTGTAAATAATAAAATCCAAACCTGGAAGAGGAAATAGGTATAAACGCCTGGTTTGAATAAAGCTGCAGATGATAGTGAAAGCCCAAAACCCATTTGCAGGGTCCCCCAGGTGGATTAAGACTCTAGTGAATCTCCTATGCCTATGGAAAAGGCCAGTTACACACAGCATACATTGTAGGGTGATTTACTGCAATTGAAGTAAGTTATCAAAATGTGACACCTTGTATTTGACCTCTCTCTTGATCTAATGTATAATTGTTCCAGTTTTTAAATGATTTTAATCCAGTTTTTACAGTCTTTGTTTTCTCTTGAGTTTTTCTCTGCTTCATTCTGTTGTTTATATCTTGTCTTGGCTTTGTATGCTTTTCTATATATGAAACCAAAAAAAATCAAATAATGGCCAACGAGTCACAACAGTACAATAGGTCGGGGATAAGAAACCACATTGAAGAGGTACTGAAAATAAATATTAACTAGGAAGAGGAAAGAATAGAGCACTCTGGTGGAGTGCATTTTTAACACCTGGGGGATGTGTGGGATTTGTTTTCATTACTGTGAGAACCTGACCTATCTCATGAATGCTGTTTACGGTGACAGAGTGCAATTAAGGCACAGGAGCCTTAAAAACCCAGCTTCAGATCATGGAGTTGAAGCAGACAAAACAAAATGGAGAGTGGAGAATCATAACTATCATTAAAAGATTTCCCCCTGGTCTAGCCCAGAAGATGTACATTGGTACATATAGGAACTGGAAACACAGGGAATCCAGGACAGATGATCCCTTCAGGACCAGTGGTGAGAGTGGCAATACCGGGAAGGTGGGGTAGAAAGGGGGAACTGATTACAGGATCTACATATAACCTCCTCCCTGGGGTCCAGACAACAGAAAAATGGGTGAAGGGAGATGTCGGACACTGTAAGATAATGACAAAATAATACTAATTTATAAATTATCAAGGGTTTATGAAGGAGTGGGGAGCAGGGCAGGAGGGGAAAAATGATGATCAGTAGATACCAAGGGCTCAAGCAGAAAGCAAATGTTTTGAGAATGTGGATGGCAACAAATGTACAAATGTGCTTGACACAATGGATGTATGTATGGATTGTGAAAAGAGTTGTAAAAGCCCCCAATAAAATGATTTATTTTAAAGATATACCAAAAAGACAACAACTGCATTAGTAGATTCAACGGAGCATGCAGGGGAGGCTGGTGGGAAATGTAGAGCTAATAATGAGGACAAGGAAGACGGATCCTGGAATTGATTGTGGGAATGGTTGCACAACTCTTATGAATGTGATTGAACTGTTGAAACATATGATGTGTGCATTGTATGTCCATGAAACTGTTAAAAATAAACTAATTAAAAATCTCGGCACAAAAGAGCAAAAAAAGAGGACAGTTTTATCAACCAAAATGATATATACATGTAATTTTGCAATAATGCTTCTTTTTTTTTTTTTGCAATAGTGTTTTTCAGTAAATAGCCCTAAGTTGTTTTCTTAGAGTACAAGTAAATAAGCCAGTTTTTTCTCTATAACTTGTGATTCATCCTGGCTTATTTTCTACAAAAGAGAACAATTTTCCTTATCAATTACTCCACTGCATTACTTCTTTCTGTCTCCTCATTGTCCAGTCTTCTACATGCGATATTTAAAGCCCTTTCTTAACTGACATCTATTATTATAGTTGTTGTTGTCATCATCTTAGGTCAGTGTCCTTCAACAAAACCGAGCTCACGTTCTTTTTTTTTCTCTCTCCATTTATCTGTTGGGTTTTTTGTTTTTTGTTTTTTTTTAAATCAATTTATTGGGGCTCATACAATTCATCACAATACATAGATCAATTGTAGGGGGGCTTTTTACATATCTTATAACAATCCATCATTCAATTGTATTAAGCACACTTGTACATATGCTGCCCTCAACATTTCCAAAACATTTTCTTTCTAACGTTGGTCTCAGCTCCTCATCCTCCCACCCTTGTGAATCCTTGATCAATTATATATTATTATTGTTATTTCATGTCTTATACTGTCTGTTGTCTCTCTTCACCCATATTTATGTTATTCATCCCCCTTGGGGTGGGGGATACATATCCAACCTTATGATGGGGGCCCCTTTTGCCCCCTTCCCACCTACCTTCATGTTATCACTACTCCCACTACTGTTCCTGAGGGTTTTATCTGTCCTGAATTCCATGGAGAGCTCTTATCTGTTCCAATATGTGTACTCCAGTCTAGCCAGATTTATAAGGTAAGAACTGGGTCATGGCAGTGAGGGTGAGGAACTAAAGGAATGTTGTGTGTTTCATCAGTGCTATACTGCACCCTGGTTGAATCATCCCTTCCTTGTAACCCTTCTGTGAGGGGATATTCAATTGTCTATAGATGGGCTTTGAGTCTCCATTCCAATATCCCACTTTCATATCGATATAATTGTTTGGTGTTGATTTTTGATACCTGATACCTGGTCCTGTCAACACCATATGATCACCCAGGCTTGTGTGATTCTTCCATGTGGGCTTATTTGCATCACTTCTAGATGGTTACTTGTTTAATATTAAACCTTTAAGACCCAGACACTATATCCTTTGATAGCCAGGCACCATCTGATTTCTTCACATTTGCTTATGCACCCATTTTTTCTTCAGCACTCATGTCAGGAAGGTGAGCATACAGAGTGTCAGCTTATTAACAACAAAGTGTTCTTGTGTTTAGGGAGGCCTTGAGTAGAGGCCCAAAGTCCCTCTGCTATCTTCATACTTAACATATAAATATGTGTGTATTGGCCTCAATACTTTTCATTATAAATTAATATATTTACATATATATGCCTATAGCTATACTTCTTTAAATAGCTTTTGCCTCCTAGTCCTGTCCTCTATTTCCTTTCACCTTCCTCCTGTCCCACTATCATGCTCATTCTCCATTCAGCTCTCAGTAATTCCTCTCAGATACATTGCACTTGTTCAAACCCCACCAAGCATTATACACCCTCCTTACCATCAACTTACCATCAACTTTAGATCTCTTGTTGTTCCCTTATCCCTGAGTTTGTTGAGTCCCCACATCCCCTCCCCGCCCCCTCCTCTCCCATGTCCCCCAGGACCGATGATCCCATTGTTTTGTCCTTGGGAAAAGACTAGAGCGAAAGAAGAAGAAGGAGGAGGAGATGGAGGAGAAGGAGATGGAGGAGGAGAAGGAGGAGGAGGAGATGGAGATTCTGGAGAAGGAGAAGGAGAAGGAGATGGAGATGGAGAAGGAGGAGGAGAAAGAGATGGAGGAAGAGGAGGAGCAGGAGGAGGAAGAGATGGAGGGGGAGGAGGAGAAGGAGGAGGAGAAAGATAGATAGTTGAGGTCTGTCTGCTGACCCTTATGAATGTTTTCCAATCAGGTCTAAGGAGGTGCCAAGCCCTGTCCCCCAAGTCAGAAGTCTATTTTCAGGATTCCTCAGGGACTTTGTTACTTTGCTCCTCTTGCTGCCCTGTTGCACTCCCTTCCCATTGCGCCCCACTGTGCATGGGGCAGACCAGGCACACTTTCCCCACAGTGTCTCCAATGCTGTCCCCCTTAACAATGGGTCGGTGAAAGAAAGTCGTGTGTCGTGATGGGGCCAGCCCTATGACCCTCACTGTGCATTGGCAGCTCCAAAGGTCATGCTCTTTTGATCCCTGAGTTTCTTTGCACATCTCTGAGTTTCTTGGAGTCCCTGAATTTCACTCTTCATCTCATTCCTTGCCATTTGCCTGCTATCCTGCTTTCTACAGGCACATATTTTTCCAATCCTTTCATGGATTCTTCCCCTATTTCAAGATCTTTCTGAAGAGTTAGTTCATTCACTAAGTTTCCAAAAACCAATCTGGGCTAGCATATGACTAATGTGTAGAGAATATAGGGGAAATGAAGTGTGGTTAGATTAAGTGACTCCTGGCTTAAGTTTGAAGAATGAATGAAGTGTGAGGTTGAATGTAGTCCGTGTCTTCTGAGTGACAATCTGTTACTTACTCTGAACGTGGCGTTATGTCCTCAAATAAGATGAAGAATAAGCATGCAGATGCCCTCTCTTCAGTAGAGAAGAAAAAGACGATTATGGAAACAACTCATGATTATTTCTACATAATCATACCTGGTATTCAGAAACCAAAACTAAACCTTTCTGTGTGGATCTACATACTTCAAAAACAAATTAGACTGGTGGGTAGTTATAAAAAGTCATTGACAATGTAGGCACAGAAGTAAGCAAATTTAGAGGTAGCTTATTAATCTTTGAGGACTAAGGTGCACCAGACCCAAGATATGATATTTTCCATACCCTCACATACATGTGATAGCTGGCCATTAAATAAAGAAGACTGAAGAAGAATGGGTGCATTTGAATTGTGGTGCTGGAGAAGGGCATACGGACTGCTAAAAGGACAAAGAAATCTGTCTCAGAAGTATGGCCAGCGTGCTTCTTAGTGGCAAGGATAGCTACATTTGATAGCATCTCTCAATATCTTTGAAGTTCTACCTTATTCAGTGCAAATTCAATAAAAAATATCTAAATAATTATTGAATCATTATTTCTGTTGCTTTGGCCAAAGAGTATTCCCTCAAATGCTCATTATTTGAACAAATCTGGTTACTTATAGAACATTTTCAATGACTTTCTATGCACTGAACTGGTAACCACCAAGTCAAGGGTTTATGCTAAACAGCTGCTCAATGGGAGAAAGATGAGGCTGCCTACTCCAGTAAAGATTTAAACTCTCAGAAAACCAAATGGGCAGTACGAGCCCGTCCTATTGGGTTGCTATGAGTCAGAATCCACTTGATAGTAAGGAGCTTAGCTGGTTGGTTGGATGGTTGGTTGGTTGGTTGGTTGGTTGGTTGGTTGGTTGGTTGGTTGGTTTGGTTTTGCCTTGAAGTTGGGGGGAGGGAGTTACTTACAAGATATGATCCTGAACTCTTATGAAGTTCCTGAAACATTTAGCCTTTCTCTACCTTCTCTAATAATATTCCCCCAGTATAAGAGATTTGGTTGTCTCCTAGGGCACTCTAAACCCCACACAACTGGACTTGCTGTCAGAGAAGTACTGAACTTGCCTATCTCCAAACACTTTCTGAAGAAATCCTTTCATTTTTGACCACCTAATGATCTCTCACCCATCATTCAAGACTTGACTCAATTCTCTCCTCTATTTTCTCAGAAGGATTTCATCTCTCCTTCATTTGAATTGACATATTAGCATGAGGTGCACATGAGCCATTTTAGTGTGATTATTGCATAACTGTTTCTCCTAGTAAAACATAAACTCTACTTGGCAGGAATCCTGTCTTATTCATCTGCCTTTCTCCAGTAGTAGATCTTAGATGACACCTTCTTAGATAAGCAACAGCAATTCACTACACAATTTCACTGCAGAAAGCTTAGAAAACTTTCTCTTTTTTTAAAAAAAACATTTTATTAGGGGCTCATACAACTGTTATTGCAATCCATACACACATCAATTGTGTAAAGCACATTTGTACATCATTCTCAAAACATTTTCTCTCCACTTAAACTCCTGACATTAGGTCCTCATTTTCCCCTCCCTCCCCACTCTCCCCTCCCTCATGAGTCCTTGATAGTTTATAAATTGGTATTTTGTCATATCTTGCCCTGTCCGACGTCTCCCTTCACCCACTTTTCGGTTGTCTGTCCCCCAGGGAGGAGGTCACACACAGTTCCATGTAATCGGTTCCCTCTTTCCCACCCACTCTCCCTCTACCCTCCCCGTCTCGCCACCCACACCACTGGTCCTGCAGGGCTCATCCGCCCTGGATTCCCTGTATTTTCAGTTCCTATCTGTACCAGTGTACATCCTCTCGTCTAGCCGCTTAGAAAACTTTCTATATAAATCTTAGAAAAGTACAAAAAAGAAACAAAAATTAATAATAATCCTATGAACCAGAAGATAATCCATATCATTATAGTATATTCCTTCCTACTGCTTTTAATCCATTTATCTGATTGGAATTATATTCCATAGGCAATTAATTACGCTGAATGTTTGTAAATACAACAGATCGCAAAAGTTTTCCATATCACTACCTGTGTTATACAGGGTTCTCTAGAGAAACAAAACCAGGACACTTATGAATCTATATATATTTATATATATAACATAATGAAATAAACAGCTTATTTGTCCACAGAGCAGTACAGAGGGCTCAGTTCAACTCCATGAGATAGTTAATATACTGGCAGTCCTTCAACTCACTAGGGTTTCTGGGTGCAAGTCAAGGAAGCAGACAGCTGAGTCTTTGGTAGAGTGATATAGGCAGTCCGGTCACAGGCAGCAAACAGCGGGGCAGGTCACCAACAGTCAGCCAGATGACAGGGTCCAACAGTCCGTGGCTCAAGTGATGTATACACTAAAAGTGTGGCAAAGCAGCTCAAAGGAACCTCAAACTATAGCGACACAGTCCACAGCTTGGGCATCCCACAGGTAGTGTAGCTCGCAAGTTGAGGCAGAGAACTAGCTAAGGCAGATGCACACTGGTCTGATCATCAGAGAGCAAGAGATGGAAAGGCAAAGCTCCCTGAGCCATTTATCTCTTTGCCCTTCAATTAAACTGCAACCTTATTAATCCCACATGTGTCTATTGGCCAGTTTGGAACAATAAACCTACCTATCACACTATTAAAATTTTCAAGATAATTGATTGGATTCTTAGGAACATTGTAATTTATTTTGTCTTTTTTTTGTTGGACATTTATAATCTCTCGTTTTCACTAGCTTAAATAATACTGAGACATTTTACACAAAGTTAGAATACATGATTATTACTTTAGCATAGAGCTATTTCTTTAGAATTTTAACTGCTACTTATTATTTTTAAGGTTTTTACTTCAAATTATTAATTTGATTTCTTAAACTTGTGAGCCTATATATAAGCACTATTGGGATCTACTAATCCCACTGCCTCTTTGCCATATAAAATGTTACTAATGTATTTTTAATGTGTTGATTTGGGTGAAACTGATAAATTGTTTTTGTTTTAATTTGCACTATATGGATTGAATTCCATGTATAGACTCCATTCCTTACATTACTTGTTCATTACCCTTTCACCTGAGTCAACTACTTCAAGACTATGCAAGATTATAAAAACAATGCAACTTTTTACAAATATTGTGCATGAAGAAAATGTAGACTAAGTTGAATGCTGTATTGCATCAGGAGTAGAAAGCATGCACTAGGAGGAAAAATCCTGAGGATTCTAAAGAAATCTTGGATCTCATTCTGATTCAGAGCTGAGCTGAGTCACTCTGTTTCTACAGATCTATGAAGTTTGTCCGTTGTCTCCCTGTCTGTCTGTCTGTCTCTCTCTCTCTCTACCCCCTCCTTCTCTACATGTATGTGTGTTTAGAAATGAAGAAAACTAACAATCTCAAAGGTCCTTTCCACATGTACCATAAACCAAAGTGATGGTCTGTTATATAACACTTTTATTTTGAAGTCATTAAAAAAACATCCAGGAGAAAATACATGTATACTCTAAACAATACAGCTGTGAATATTCAGAACTCCTTAGTTACAAATAGTTACAGTATCACTCAGTGGTGCCATTAAAAATGCATTGTCGCCATAGTAACTGCAATAATATAAGACAACAAATCTTTCCCTGAAACACTCATGCTGAGCAGCCTACATTGTCTTATGTAATGGTAGCTTTCACCTTTTTAAAAACTATACTACCTAGCTTTATCTTCTTCCTCAGCTTATGTGTACCATGAAAAGCTCTAAAAAAGCTGTGTTTTAAAAAATCTTTATACACTGGAAATGTATGTTACCAGTTATCAAAAGTGTTATGATCTTATAGATTGAAAGCAAAAATGTTCTCAATGTACACAAAATACTAATGTAATCCTCTCCCTTCCTTCTTTTCATCCCTTTGTCTGATTTTTGCCATTTTTCCTCCCTTTTGGTTCTTTTCCCCAAAAAGTTGACTTTTTTGTTTTACTCACCCACTTCTAACATTCCACCACGTGCATATCCTAATTCCTACCTTTCCCCAGGTGCCAAAATCAAAGAAGTTCAGTTCCAGTTAAGATGGCAACTTAGATTGATGTATGGATTGTTATAAGAGCTGGAAGAGCCCCCAATAAAATTATCTTTTTAAAAAACAAAAAAAAGGAGGACGTGGATAGTGGGGAAATAGAGCACTAACCCACATGGGGAGGATATTGTTCATGCCTCCATAGGCAATCGAGAAAGGGACCAGACCTCAACCTGGGGTGCTAAGCCTCAAGGGAAATAGAGCATTGAAACAGTAAACTAACAGACAGGTCTGCAGGGCCGGCCCCAGCCCCAACTACATCAACCCCAGCCCAAGAAGAATGCACTACAGAGGACAGCACTGCAGACACAGCCCAGGGAGAGGCGGGTCTGCCCAGACCACAGCAGAGCAAACGAAGATGAGAGAGAGAGAGAACTGCAACCTGGCCCACCAAGCCTATAGGACAACATTCCTGCTCCGAGCAGCTAATGCACAGGGAGGATCCTGCTGCTGGCCCAACCAAGAGACAGGACGCCCTCTCACTGACCCACAGGGCCACAGGGGACAGCACACTAGACACAGAGTGGGAAATGTGCCCAGTCTGAAACCCCTCTCCCTCCCTCCCCCCGCCTCCCTACAATGGAGCGAAACATGAAGGGAGCTCAATAGAAAAACAGGGAAGCAAAACAATGAAGTACCCAAAGAATCCTGAAAACAAACCTCGGAATTGGTGGGCAGGGCGTAGCAGTTCACCAGACAAGATTGGAAAACATTCAGAAGGGACAGCAGACAGATGTGGAAGTATTTATAGGGTTGGGGTTTTTTGGTGAATTGTTGGGCGGGGGTGGGGGGGTGGTGGTTTGTTTTGTTTTATTTTTTTGGTTTTTCTTTCCTCTCCTTTTTTTAATTTTTCTTTTACTTTTTCTCATGTTATGTATATAGGATGGGGAGGGTAATCAATCCTGAGAAGAAAATAAAGGGGCCGACCACTACGGCCGGACACGGGAGAGGAGGTGGGAGAAAGGGAGGGGCAAGACAACAAACCCAGGGACAAGGGAACAATAAGAGATCTGAAATCGATGGTGAGGAGGGCGTGGACTGCTTGATGGAGTATAATCAAGTCCAATGAAGCCAAGAAAGTACTGAGAGTTGAATGAAAGTTAACCATGATAGTGGGACAGGCAGAAAATAAAAAGAATTGAAGAAAGAACTAGGAGGCAAAGGGCATTTATAGAGGCATACATTTAGGCATGCACATATGTAAATACATTAATATATAATGATAGGTTTATGTGCATATATTTAAATGTTAAGCATTAAGGTAGCAAACAGGCATTGGGTCTCTACTCAAGTACTCCCTCAATGGAAGAGCACTTTGTTCTAACAACCCGGCATTCTGTGATACTCACCTTACTGACACAATCACTGAAGTCAAAATGGGCGCATAATCAAATGTGATGAAGTAAGCTGATGGTGCCCAGCTATTAAAAGATATAGCATCCGGAGTCTTAAATGCTTGAAGCTAAACAAGTGCCCTCTAGCAGGGAAGCAACAAAGCACACATGGAAGAAGCACACCAGCCTGTGTGATCACGAGCCGACAGAATAAGGTATCAGGCATCAGAAGACCCCAAACAAACAAATATATCCATGTAAATGATGGAGGTCGAATGGAGACCTGAAGCCCATCTGTAGATAATTAGGCATTCCCTCACAGAAGGGTCACAAGGAAAGAACAAGACAGCCAGGGTACAACACAGCACCGACAGAACACACAACATTCCTCTAGTTCTTTAGTGCTTCCTCCTCCCCACTATCATGACCCCAGTTCTACCTTACAAATCCAGCTAAACCAGAGTATGTACACGGGTACAGATAAAGCTCTTGACACATGAAATCCAGGACAGATAAACCCCTCAGCAACAGTAATGAGAGTAGCAATACCATGAAGGAAAGTAGGGAGAGAAGGGGGAGAAACAGGCAACTGACAACAATAACAGACATTCCGCCCACTCCCCTGCCCTCCGCAGGGAGACAAACAACAATAATGTGGACAATGGGAGACCATGGGATGTTTAAGATATGAAAATAATAATAATTTATAATACATCAGAGGTCCATGAGGGTAGGAGGGGAGGCGAGGGAGAGGAGAAAAAGGAGCTGATACCAAGGGCTCAAGCTGATACCAAGGGCTCAAGCAGAGAGAAAATATTTTGAAAATGATGAAGGCAACATATGTACAATATGTACAATTGTGCTTGATACAATTGATGTATGGATTGTTATAAAATGGTTTCTTTATTTTTTTAATTAAAATAAAATAAAAGGGGGGAAAATATGGCAACTTACATAAATGCACCATAAAAATCCCCTAAACAAAAACTCAAAAGACTGAATAAAATAAATAACAATAATGAATTTGGTCTTGGTGTATCCAATAAACAATTGAAGGAACAGGCTGAGCACTGATTGGAAGGAGAGACAGAATGAGATCAGAAAGAAAGCAGAGATTGTGATTCAACCATGGCCTGCCAGCCAGCAGGGAGGCCATTTTAAAACAGCATCCTAAAACTGATGGTGAGGAGGGTACAGGATGCCTAGTGGGGCTTCATCAAGGGCAATGTAGCCGAGAGGAATTACTGAAACCCGAATGAAGGCCGAACATGATAGTGGGAAAAGAGGAAAGTAAAAGGAAATAGAGGAAAGAAGTAGGAGGCAAAGGGCATTTATAGAGGTCTAAATGCAGGCATGTACATATGTAAA
>NW_022111300.1:3759367-3774705 GCF_000313985.2 Echinops telfairi | reverse complement strand
TTTGAGAAACGATGTACAAATGTGCTTTACACAATTGATGTGTGTATGGATTGGGATAACAGTTGTATGAGCCCCTAATAAAATGTAAAAGAAAAAAATTTTAATAAATTATCAAGGGTTCATGTGGGAGGGAGTGGGGGAAGGGGGAAATGAGGGATTGGTACCAAGGGCTCAAGCATGGATGGATGGATGGATTATGATAAGAATTGTAAGAGCCCCCAATAAAATGATTTTTAAAAAGACAGCATCAAGCAAGGACCCACAGTGAAAATCCCAGTAAAACAACCAGTGTTTCTGTGTAAACAACCCTGAAAATGTGAGCAGGACATTGTGGTAGTTACATAATCTGGGGTCAATCTGGGACTTGAGAGGATTAAGAGTGAAGGAGTGGAGTCTAATCTGTCAATCAGGTCATAGCCAATGAGGCCTCTGTGTGGGCATTGTCTTCCTAGAATTCCGGGAACTCCTATATTTCCTCCTTGGAGACAAGAGACACACTGTCTCTCGTCTCACTCCCTGAGAGACACTCTGCTGACAAGACACATGGAGCTACACTAGACCTCTGGAGCCATAAAAGCCACATAAAGACCCCTGCCAGCGCTGAACGCCTACACCATCACTGGATACACAAGACTCTCCACCCGCTGGCCTGTGATCTTCCTGCACTCAGTGTCATTACATATGTTTTGTGAGTGTGAAGACTTTATAGATTAATATCAGACATATGGGTTAATATCAGACTTATGGACTTGATCTGGACTGGACTGGGATGTTTTCTCAATATCCAATTGTTCTTGTATATAGAGCTCTTTCTTATACACATGTGAGTGTCTATGAATTTGTTTCTATAGTCTACCGGGACTAACACAGACATGTCCTATGTTGGGGCAAACCTGGTAGGGTGAACCACAAGAGAGGTATAGTTTTTATGCCAGGGAATAAGTGAAGTAAATGAAATTGTCAGAGCCTAAGGGCAGAAGACAGAATAGACTAGGAGTGCACTTGTAAACTCCTGGAGAGTGCACATTAGCTTGGGTGAGTTAGCATGGACATGATGGTTAGGGATTATGTCAAGTAGACACTCCTGAGTAAGGGTAGGGGCAGAGTTCAACCTTTCAATTGCTTTGCAGCCTGGTGGTGCCTCCTTAGTGTCATTGACTTTTTTTGTATAAGACAGAGATCAAGCTGTTCACCGTTGGCTGCTCGCATCTGGGTCCTCAATCTCCTGTTATGTTGCCTGTCATCCAGGAGCTAACAGCAGACTGCCTACAGTGGATTCATTCCGCTGACTTTGGACCTCTGCATACACCAGCCTATGCCCCTTGCTTTCTCTGCTTCATCATCCTGCTTTCTGTTCATCAGCTTCTACAAGTCAGGAGAAGCCTGATATGAATCAGACTGGACCTACCTATTTCTACAATTGTGTAAGCCATTTCTTGATATAAATCTCTATATGCAACACATACAAGCATCACTGATTTTGTTTCTCGAGAGAATCCAAGCTATCACAAAGAGTTCTTGCTGCACAAGAACTCTTTAAATTAGTGAAAGGCAAGATGTTACTTTGAGGACTAAGGTGCCACTGACTCAAGACATCGTCTATTGAATCACCACATATTCATATGAAAGTCGGACATAAAGAAGATGGAAGAAGAATCAATGCATTTGAATTATGGTACTGGCAAAGAATATTGAAAATACCACAGACTGCCAGGAGAACATGCATATGTGCCATGGACAAAATACAACCAGAATGTTCCTTAGACTCAAAGGTGATGAGACTTCATATCACATACTTTGGTCACGTAATCAGGAAAGACAAGTCCCTGGAAAAGGACAATTGCACAATTGTCCAATCATGCTTGGTCAAGTGGCAGTGAAAAAGAGGAAGGCCCTTGACAAGATGAACATTGACACAATGGTGGCAACAATGGCCTCAAACATAAGAATAATTGTGAGGATGGAGCTGGACCAGGTAGGGTTTGGTTCTGTTACACATAGGGCACTATACGTCATAACCAACTCAGTGCTGCCTACCAACAACAGCAGATTAGCAAAAGAACAAAGGGGAGGTACAGAAGACCAGGTGTGAGCTCCAATCCCTGTGGAAAGTACAAAGAAATCAAGGAACTAGAAATTAGTACAGAGTTTAATTTTTGTTGATGTTGCCTAGTTATTTAGATGGAGGGTACCCAGTAAAAGTCAAATCACAGAATAACAATAGGAAACCGTGCTGCAGACTTGTCCCTGTGCAAATTGCCATCCCCTTCTATACTACAGGCTTTGTTTTACTTCTCTCCCCTCTTACAGGTGCCTGACATATGTACTAATAGGCACAAGTCCCACTTGGGCTCCTTTGATTCAAGATACAAATGGCCTTCACTAATGTACACTAACTTCATCAAGTCCCTGAAGCACAAGCCCTCTGTGCAAACCCAGGCAGGCTCCACTTAGTCACTTCTCCCATCACAGACACTAGACCTATCCCCTCCTCCCATTCCAATGTCCAGTTACAGCCAAAGGAGACCTTATACCACTAATCTAACAAGTGAGACAAAATTCCCCGTCCTTACAGCCTCACATCCCCCAAAAGCAAATGGTACTCCCTCCCCTGGCATGCTGACCACTGCTTTTCAAGCAAAAATCTGAATTGTCAGAGCCTAAGGGCAGAAGACAGAATAGACTAGGGGCCTATTAGCATGAGTAAATTAATATGGGTAAATTTGTTGCAAGAAACCTCTTTATAGTGTTGAAAAACAAGATGTTACTTTGAGGACGAAGAAATAGTATGAGACCTTAAATTCTAACCACCTGGTTAACAGAAGGCTAAGAATGACAGTGAAAGCCCAAAATCCATTTGTAGAGTTTCACACATGGATGAAGCCTCTGGTGAATTCCCTCTGATCTTATTCACAGCCAGGATGAATTGGAAAGTGAATTACTGCAGATATAATTTGTTCTCCCTCTTGACTCATTTTAATTTGTCCTAGTTTTTATTACTTTCTACTTTCTTTTGGAATGATTTTTTTTCTGTTTCATTTTATTGTTGCTGAGTTGTTTCATGGGTTTTTTCGTTCTTTATTTCCTTTTGGGGGGTACATTCCCCCTTGTATGAAATCCAGGAGATATAAATCTATAGAGACAGCAACTAGATCAGGGGTTGGGGTTGCAGCAAGGAAGGTTGAAGGACAGGAGATGTTGGTAACAATTAATGCAAAAATGAAAAATAGATATTCTAAAATTGATTGCAGCAATGATTGCACAATACTTTTTGATGTATTCAAACCATTGATTTATATGATATGTGAATTATACTTGACCTACAGGTTGCTTTGATTAGCATGGAAACCTTGCTGTCTATTACAATAACCACGTCCACCCTGTCTCTGTTGATTCAATGCTGACACCTGCCCTCTACCACATTCTCATCAGCAGTAATTATCAATACATCATGATTACGTGATTATTTCATTTCATGCTACAGATTTTGATGAAAATCTTCAATTTCATCTTTGGCTCTAGTGGTTTGTGCATACATTTGAATAATTATTGTATTGGCTAGTTTTCTTTGGGTGCATATGTATATCATCCTATCATTGACAGCATTGTACCTTATGATAGATCTTGAAATGATTTTTTATGATCAATGTGATGTCACTCGTCTGTCATCTCTTGCATGGTAGACCATATGATTTTCTACTTCAAAATGACCAGTGCCCATCCATTTCAGCTCACTCATGACTAGGACAATCATTATCTTCTCTTTTTTGTTGTAAATAGTTGGGGTTTTTTGTAAATAGTTTTAATGGCACTTAATTCACATTTCTTAAAATTTAATCATTTATTCATCTTAAAGATATTTGTGCAATCACAAAAATCAATTTTCTTCTCATACACATTGTGGTTAACTCCCCATTTCTCCCATTCTCCTATGCCATGTCCCTAGGCAATTATCAATCCAGTTACTGTTTCTATAGGTCTACATATCATGGACTTCATATACAGAAAATCAGACCAAACGTAACAGGAAGTAAACAAACAAAAAACAACAACAATGACTAGACAAAACAGAAAAACTTTAATCAAAAAGAAAACAAAATATTAAAAACTGAAACAACATTATAATGGGTCAAGATGAAGAAAAAAGAAATCATTGCCATTGAGTCTATAATGACTCATAGTGACCCTATAGAACAGTGTAGAACTGCCCCTTGAGTTTCTTAGACCAACTCTTTACGAGAGTAGAAAACCTCAGATCACAGTCCAACATGTAACCATTATACCATCAGAGTTCCTAAATGGGTCAAAAGGGAGATCAAAAAATAGGGTACTACACTGTAACTTAACTATATCTGCCATAATCCACTTTGCAATGCTCTCTGTCTGATAACAAGGCTCTTCACATCCCTAGACTATGGTCAGAGGGGATTCACTGGAGGCTTCATCCATGTGAGGACCCTACAAATGGATTTTGGGCTTCCACTGTCATCCATAACCTTCTGGTAACCAAGTGTTCACAATATAAGCTCTAATACCATTCCCTCCTTCAGACTTGTATTATATTATTTACAATCCTTGGAACACACAGTTGGTATGCTTCTTCTATGTTGACTTAGTTGAAGCCTTACTTAGATGGCTGCTTGGTTTTTTAAAAATCCTTTAAGAGCCCAGATGCTACTCTTTCTGTTAGCCAGTACCATCTTCTTTCTTCACCACACTTTTCTATAACATCCCTATCTTCAGTGATCTTTTCATGTGCGCAAACATTGAGGAGGGCCATATCATAAGAACTAATTGTTTTTAGATCAGGGCTAGAATTTATTGTTAGCCCAAAATCCATTTACATATCTATGGCTTATAAATTCCTCTGGTTTACTTTAGAGATATCATCATTTTGTGAGAGAAAACAGTATAAATCATGTCACTGGGGCATAAGGTAATGCTATTGACAGTGTCATTTATTCAGCCAATGATATAGAATTTAAAAGATTGTTAAGAAAAGGAAACCATACAAATATAGGCCAGCTTCAGACTGAAATACATTGTACTGATTAAACTCTTAAGTAACTGGACATAATTTATACAAACAATGGGAGTTGGTATAGGGCAAATCTTTCAGTCACTCTCATTCACAAAGGCAGAACCATGCTAACCAGACTAGTATATGTCAAAAGCAAGGAGAGCATAAAAATAGTAAAGGTATCGTAATCCTGGGCCATAATTCATCAGGCACGCTAAAAGCAAGCGATCCAAAGCAAAGTCCAATGACCACCACTTTCATAACCTTGAAATAGGAGTCATCTGCTTCTCACACTAGCACATTTCAGTCATCAGTCCAAGAGAGTATATCAGTTCCTTAAATCTGACATAGGTGAATTTGAGGTAAATCGCCATTCACTTATTGGGGTTTCCACATTGAACCTTTACTAGTGTGGCCTGTAAAGGATGTGTTGCACCTGGAAAAGACAGACTGTAAATTGCCAGTAGTCTATGGTGCACGGTCTGGGTTACCAAGACTTAGATAGAAACTAAGTCAAAAGTAACAAAATAGGAACAGAATACCAAGTGTGTTCTCTCTTCTCTTGGATCCTATATAAGGTTAGTTAGGTGTATTTTTCCCCCAATGGGTGCTTGCTCCATCCTGTTTATCCACCAACAAAAGTGTAATTGCCTTCTCTGAGCCACACAAGTTCTACTCCTCAAATTTTAACTTAAATTTCCAGTAAGGTTCACTTATCACTCTTGTAGAAGTGTCCACTGATTTGGGGTGACTTTTGTACAATACTGTTTGCATTGTCTTCTCCTTCTCAACCCACCCCCACCAACTTGAAAACTGACCCTAGCTGAGGATAAGGCCCCTCTAACAAAGTAATTTTTAAGATGTACATATAAAGGGGCAGCTATGCGGCTCAGGGACACTAGGCAGGCTCTCTACCTCATTGTTTGGGGACCACATTGGAAGATTACATGACCTGAGACCAGAAGCCTGCTTTCTCCTTGGTGTTTATCCTTGTAGTAGTGGATTTACACAATATGTGTCCTTTGGGGATTGTCTAACTTCATTCATCATTATTTCAATTTTCTCCAATTTAACCTGAACTTACACTAGAGTATTTCATGGTTTATTCTACAGTCATCCTCTGGTCTTGTTGTGGCTGCTGATATTGAACTTCTCCCTCACCTCTTCCCACAAATATAAGCTATTTCATTCCTGTGGATTCCATCTGGTGAAGTCCATGTGCACAGCGACCATTTGTGTTCTTGACAAAAGTATTTGTGATGAAATCATTGATCATGCAAGATTCTATCATGGGATCTCCAGTTTCATTTGTGTCACTAAGGATTTGTTTTCTAACTACTGTTCCTTCCTCATTGTTTCCAACTCTCACATTCCAATCACCAATCTTGACTGGATGCTTGATCAGTTTCAAACTGAAGAAGCTGGTAGAATTCTTCTTCATCACTAGCTTTAGTGGTTGGTGCATTAATTTGAATAATAGTTATATTGACAGGACTTCCTTATAGGTAGGTAGATATTATCTTATCACAGACAGCATTGTACTTCAAGAGAGACCTTGATATGTTCTATTTGATGACAAATCCTCTTGCATTTGTTGTTCTAGCCAGCGTTATCTACCATAAATATCAGTCCATCTCCCCTCATTAAAGTCTAGGATATTGATCTTTATGTGTTCCATTTCATTTTTTAATATTTCAAATTTTCCTAGGTCTGTACTTTGTACATTCCACATTCTGATAATTAATAGGTGTTCGCAGTTCTTTCTTCTCATTTTGAGTGAGGCCCTATCAGAAAATGAAGATCCCATAATCCACTTCATTATGGTTGGCTTTATTTTGAGCAGACAGTTCTTCCTCAGTCATATTTTGAGTGTCTTCCCACCTAAGGGATTCATCTTCTGGCATTATACCTAACAATGTTCTGCTGCTGTTCATAAGATTTACAGTGGCTAAACCCTTGAAGCCCTGGTGGCACAGTGGTTATGCAGTGGGCTACTAACTGCAAGGTCAGCAGTTTGAAACTACCCACCAATCTTTGAGAGAAAAACAAAGCTTTCTACTCCCATAGTTACTCTTAGAAACCCAAAAGGACCATTCTACCCTCTCCTATAGGGTTGCTATAAGTAGGAATCAATTTATGACAGTGAGCTTGTTTTTTGTTTGTTTTTGTTTTGTTTTTTCCATTTTAATCCCTTAGAAGTGGACAACTTATTCTTTCTTTGTAATCTATTCTTAATCTGAAAGCACAGCTGAAGCCTGTTCACGTTGGATAACCCTGCTGGTATTTATATAGCTTCCAGCATCACAGCAACACAAAAGCCACCACAGGACTGATAGGCAAAATGATTAATCAGCTTAGGAACTAAGGGCTAGAAAGAGATAAGAGGTGTGTCTAGGTTCACAGGGAAAAATTGTGTGGAAAAAGAAAAGTAATAAATATAAATTAACTAATTAGAATTAAGACTTTGAAAATGGCCCTGAGGACCTTAGTGAATGATAATTATTTAACATACTTCAAGTTTTCCATTATGGAGAAATATATATATTCTATGAATAGTCAATAGAAAAAATCCTCTGTCGGGAAAGAACCAACATTATTAAGAAGATGTCCTAATAAGTACATTTGAAATAGAAGCAAATTACCAAGCTTTGGTGTCTTGAGTAAAGGGGGGAAGTGCTCAACACTTAAAAGAAAATACTGATATTTTAAGGGGATGAGGGGGTGCAAAATAACTGATAGGACAACCCAGGTTGCCCATGCTGATAGGAAAGAGTGGTCTAGAGAAAGATACAGTGTTCTCAATTAAGGAGAAATTTTTAGTGGAGTTGGAGGTAAAGAGATGTTGAGGGAAATGCTGAATGTAATCCCTCCCACCCAATATAATAAAGTCTACCAAAAATCATAAAATGCTGTATGTGATTGAATTTTCTTTCTTTTTAATAATATTTTATTGACATATCTTAGTCATTCCAATATATCTCTTCCTTTCCCATACAGTTCTGTTGTTCAATCCCATCAAGAGGGGCGATACAATCTTTCTGTAAAGATTCTTTTGGTTGCAGGTGAACAAAATTTAATAATTGCATCCAGTCAATTCTGACTCTTGGCAATTCCATGTGTTTCAAGTAAAAACTCCCAGTTTTATTTGTTTATAATCTTTATGAAAGCAGATCATCAGGAATTTCTTCCATGGTGCCACTGTGTAGATTCAAATATATAGCCTTTCAGATAGGAATCAAGCACAAACCATTTGTGTAACCGATTTTAAAGGGAAAACAAGAAGGTAGGAAAGATTCAGTTAACCTAGTTTCCAGAGGGGTAGAAATGGGGCTGAGACCAGACACTGGAACAGACCACGCTCTAGTTCTTATCTCTGCTTGTCTCTGAACACTAATCCCACTGCAGTGAACTTGAATTACAAGGACAGAAACACAACCCCCAGAAGTTCCAGACTTCTCACAGCTTTCCGCAGAAGACAAAGAGGATGCTGTCACTGGCTCAGCAAGAGCCTATTGTCCACCCAGAGTACTCACTGTGGTCCAGATGACAGTTTTCACCACACACAGTAGATATGCTGGTCTGAAAACACACACACAAAGTAAATGCCCATTCTAGTGTCACATGGAAGAGGTGTAGGTCTGGATGCTAGCTGAGAGAGATAGAAATAATCTTCCAAAACTCAGTGCTTTAAACTTAGAGATTGGATTTTTTTTTTTTTTAGCAAGAAGGCAGTTTGAGCCATAGACCAGATTGCTCTTTAGTCAACAAGAAGGATATTATGTGATTATGTACTTTTTCTAAGACTATAAATCTTTCTTCTTGTGGAGCTGCCAGTGGTTTTGAACCACTGACCTTGTGGTAACAGCTCCGTGCATAACCCATTATGCCACCAAATACAGGAAATATAAAAGGGCAAGAACTTCATTTGTTTGTTTGTTTATTTTTGTTTTGTTTTTTAATTTAAGAAATTGTGAACCAAAATATTACTGATCTGCCCATCATGTTCTCTCCTACATGAGATCAAACCCCATTAACTTTATGTATTTGACTACAAATCTTGCTTACTTAGTTTGATCTCAAAACAGAAATTTAAAGTGTTTTGAGAATGATGGGGGTAGCAGGTGTGCAGGTATGCTTTATACAATTGATGGATGTATGGATTATGATAAGAATTGAATGAGCCCCCATTAAATGATTTTTAAAAAATAGAAACTAGTGGTAGTTTGGGGCAGCTAAATAATAAAAGGAAGCAAAAACAATCACTATTGATCTTTAATGATAAAATAGGCTTGCAACAAAACTATTATATTATAAAGTAACCCTCTACCTTCTAACTATACATGTTACATCTCCCAGGCTGTTCATATCTTCTGTTGCAAACAACTTTCCCACCCAAAAAATGCATTTTCTAGGAAGGAAAAAGCTGGCTCTAACTTCTGGGTAGTTTTCTATCAGGAAGATCCAACTGGTCTTAACAGGAAGTGTCGTGATCACTATTGGGTTTCTATTGCACATGAGTTAGCAGGAAGGAAAAAGAAAGTGTAAATATCTTACTTTGTGGCTTAAAATGTCCAAGTTCTCTTTTCCACGCCTTGTTAGGCGTTTGGTCCAGTGAATGACAGTGGAGACCAAAAAAAGAAATAAGAGCTCCCTACTGAGACAGAAAGAGACAGAAAGATATTTTTCAAGTAGGCTAATCACACATAGGATCGTCTTTTCTTATCCCTTTACAAGGCTGTGATTGCTTCGGATAAGCCTACCATTCTTTTCTTACCAGTTTGTCCAAGTGAGAGTTCTCCAGGAGAGATGCCTAAAACAGAGTCCCTTCAACAGTGTAAGGAGCAGTTTATTACTTTCATGTGCAATGCACTTATCACTCAAATACTCAAATTGCTAAATCCAAGCAAAGCAACATGGCTCACTCAGATAGAAACAAGTCAGATTCTGGAAGGGGCTGCATAACCAGTCTGCCCACCTCAATAATCACAAATGCTCATTAATTTACAAATATGTATTACCACATTGTGTCCTCGATGCCAAACATGATAATTTTATCAAATACAGGGGACTCCCTAAGTGCATCAAATTTGGCTGCTAACCAAAAGTTCACCAGTTAAAGACTCCAGATATTCCTCATGCCCCATCATAAAGATTTATAGCCATCCCCAAAGGTAGCCCAATTCAACAGCAACAACAAAAATTAGAAAGCAACAAGTGTTAGAAGGGATGTGGTGAGACAGGAACTCTCATCCACTGCTGGTGGTCCTGTAGGTATGTGCAGCCATTATGGAAATTGATTTGGTAAAACCTAAAACAAATGAAAATTGTGCTACTATTTGACCCAGCAAACCCGCTACTGGACATATTCGCAGAAGAGACCAGAAACAGAGCACAGCCAGACATCTGTGCTCCAATGTCCATCACAATGCAGGTCACAATCACAAAGAATTGGAAACAATCTAAATTTCCATCAACTGGCAAATGGAATAAAAAATTCTGGTATACAGTGGAGTACTATGCATCCCTAAAAAGCAGCAATGAACACACATCATCTCATGGGGGAGTTGGAAAAAGTTATGTTAAGTGAAGTAAGCCAAACACAAAAGTATAAGTACAACATGAGTCCACTGAAGTAAGCTTAAAAAGCCAAAGGGTCATAGGGGGAAAGCCACTAAATGCATAAAGTTCTGGGGCAAGGTTCAGTCAATTGGCATTGGTCAGGCCCAACCCAGGGATGTATATGGCAGCCAACAAAAGGGGGGAGGGACAAAAGATGATGTGGATAGTTGGGGAACAGGGCACTAACCCACACATGGGAAGGGTACTGTTTATGTCTCCACAGGAAAAGGAGAGAGGGACCAGGCATTAACCTGATACACCACACCTTGAGGGCAGCATACTGGCATGAAGCAGTGAACTAACAGAAATGTCTGTGGGACTGGCCCTAACCCCAGCTACATTGATCCCCCTCCCCAGAAGAATGCACTACAAAGGACAACACTAAAGATACAGCCTGGGGAGAGTGGCGGATCTGCCCAGACCACAAGGGAGCAAGCTAAGAGGGAAAGAGAAAGAGTGGTCCACATCCTGACCCACTAAACCTCAAGGATGACATTTCTGTTCAGAACAGCCAATGCACAGGGAGGACCATAGGGTGGCCCTACCATGAGACAGGACAACCCGTCACTGACCCACAGCTCTACAGGGGTCAGCAATGAAGACAGAGTACAGGAATTGTGTCTGGTCTGACCACCACCACACAAACACACACACACACATGCACCAGGGCAAAACACAAAGGGAGAGCAACAGAGCAGCAAGGGGAGCAACAAAGTCCCCAAGGAATCCTGAAAATAGACTTTGGAATCAGTGGACAGGGCTTGACAGCTTACCAGACCTGACTGGAAATCATTCATAAGGGTCATCAGATAGACCTGGAACTATTTATAGGCTTTCCCCCCCCCCCTTTTTCTTCTCATGTCTATCCATTTAAGATAGGCAGGATAAACAGTCCAGAGGAGAAAACAACAGGGCCAATAGTTCGGCAGGGACAGGAGAGAGGAGTAAGTGAGGGAAAGGGAGTGGGGAGCCAAGAAACTCAGGGATAAGGGAACAACAAGTGATCTAAAATCAATAGCAAGGAGGGTGTAGAATGCCTAGTGGGGGTTGATCAAGTTCACTGTAGCCAAGAGGAAGTACAGAGAGCCAAATGAAAGTCGAACATGATAATGGGACAAGAGGAAAGTAAAAGGAAATAGAGGAAAGAACTAAGAGGCAAAAGACAATTTAGAGGTATAAATATAGGCATGTCCAAATGTAAATATATTAATATATAATGATAGGGATAAAGGTCTATGCATATATATTTAAATGTTAAGTATTAAGGTAGCAGGTGGACATTGGTTCTCTACTCAAGTACACCCTCAATTCAAGAACACTTTGTTCTAAGAACCTGGCATTCTGTAATGCTCACGTTCCTGACAAGGTCGCTGAAGACAAAATTGGCACATAGCAAATGTGGTAAAGAAAGCTGATGGTGCCTGGCTATTGAAAGATATAGTCTGGGATCTTAACAGCTAGAAGTTAAATAAGCGGCCATCAAGCAGTGAAGCAATAAAGTCCACATGGAAGAAGCACACCAGCCTGTGTGATCATGCGGTGTCAATGGGATCAGGTATCAGGCATCAGAAGACCCAAAACAAGCAATTATATTGATGTAGACAAGGCACATCAGAGTGGAGACCGAAAGCCCATCTGCAGATAATTTGACATTCCCTCACAGAAGGGTCACAAGGAAGGGACAAGCCAGCCAGGGTGCAGTATAGCACCAATGAAACATACAACATTCCTTTAGTTCTTTAATACTTTCTCCCCCACCACCACCCCAACTATCATGACCCAGTTTTACCTTACAAATCCGGCTAGACTGGAACATGTACACTGGTACAGATAAGAGCTCTCGACACACGGAATCCAGGACAGATAACCCCCTCAGAGAGGGGGTTGAAGATCTTCAACAAGATGGACTGACACAGAGATGGGCTCAAAGGAAGATCTTCAACAAGACGGACTGACACAGAGCTGGGCTCAAATCTAAGAAGAATTGTGAGGAAGGCACAGGGTTGGTTGGTGTTTCCTTCTGTTTACATAGGGTGGCTCATGAGTCAGAACTGATTCACCAACAGCAACAACATAGAGTGAACAAGAACATCTAGGAAGTAACCCTTCTTAGTACAGTAAACCATGTAGCTCAAAAGGGCAGCATTGGCACAGGGCTAAAATTCAATAAGCAGAAATTGGTAGGGAAGAAGGACTAATGAAAGCAGTCAACACAGGGAGGACATGGGAAGAGTTCTGCTACATTGTGCAGACTTCTATCAACGTCACCCAACAAAATGTGTATGAACTGTTGAATGGAAAACCAATCAGTGGTTCCCACATTGGGTTAAATGGCTGTCACCTGTACCTGTTCTCACACTCTATCTACTAAGGCCAGGTGGCTCAGTAGTGGGCAGCAAAGGCTGACCGGTTGCTGCGAAAACTATAAAGTATGGAGGTGGGCAAGCAGTAAAGCCTGTGAGAGAGCTCTGCAATATAAAGAAGAAGGGAGAGAAATCCATGGATTTGCTATACACCAGGGATTCTCAATAGAAGCTCTCCAGACTTTCAGAAAAGGTGTTGATTGGACTCAATCTGGAAAATCACACAGCCAAGACATTGATGAAGCAAAACTTTCCATGTTCTCAGGTGTGAATCCACCTATTGTGCCTTCAGAGAAGGGTATGAACCATTTATTGCCTGGCCTCTCTGAGAGATAAAGCAGGGAACAGCTCTTTACTGTCCGTCTTGACAAACATATTGAAGTGAGCAACAAGTACCTTGGCCGTGGGAAGGGCACACATGGGTTGGCTGTACTTGAGCCTGAGAATGTAAAAATTGCTAAGGAGCCATCATGGATAGTAAGATATCTAAACCTGTGAGCTAATTGAATTCAGGCCTTTAGATTGAAGGTCAGGAATGTCATTGGCCTTGGGAAATCTTTTTACTTCATTCTTAAGATTTTGCCAAATGTATTGACTGGCAAATCGGACCAAAAATATTTCAATTTAAAGGAGAAGAAAATACTGTGACAATGAAAAATTGACATAATTGAAATGATCATGGGTTAGATGCCAAAGATGTACAGATTAAAGTTTCTTGTGATATAAATGCTTATTTTGCCTTTGCAAGTTTTAAAAATAAAAGACAGCTCTGACAAAAAAAGAAAACCAATTTTCTCTATAAACTTTCAATCAAATCATAGTATACTTTTTAATAAAAGAAAGTTATAAATTGAGAATGAGCTAGTAGGCTTATGTAATATGTATGTATTTGATCATTATAAACAAATATCATAAGCATGGTTGGCTGATGCACCCAATCACTGATTTCTGATAAACAAACTACTGAGCAATCGAAACAAACCAAATTTTCACATCCTCTGCTTGGGAAATATGCCCTGTAGGTATTTAATAAGAAACTCTGCCTTTTTGAAGTCATTATATTAGTATATATAAACTTATCTTCGGGATATATTTTAATTACAAATGTGTCATGCATAAAACATGTAGAATCATTTCAATATGCTCATTATCCTTTGCCTCATTCTTCAATTCAAAAGGCAAGTTTAATTGTACTCTTCTTTAGTGCTAAGACTTCCACAAATACTCGCTTAGCTGAATTTGTAGAAAACAGGTTGCCCCTTATTATGATCCACTTGAAAAGACAGTATTAATCAGTATACGTGCTATTCCCAGATGACTAACAAGTTTCCTTCCTTTGTTGAGAACATCAGTTAGTCAAATATTTGTCTTCATAATAAATAGTGTACTTTTCTATGCATTAAAAAATTAGAGAAACTTCCAGATAAACCAAAATATTTTTTACATAATAATATGATAATGTTTAATGTATGTCACAAAGCACCACCCCTTTGTTATGACAAACCATTGATTGTACCTACAACTTCTAATATGACTGGCTTTATGGGGCTGGTTCATAATTATGGGTTGTATGTAAATCAGACATTTATAACCAAGGGACTGCCCATTCTGGAAAACACATGAGCACTAAATCTGCATTAAATCAAGGCTCTTTCCCATGAGGCTCTGATTATGGAAATGGATTCACATATTTTAGTGATAATATTAGCAGCCACAATTCTTTCTTAAATGAAACCTGAAGCAGTCATGCAGATTAGCACTGGCCTGACATCTTAAAACTTTGTTTTTAATCAGACTTTGGAGGAAATTATTGCAGCCTACGAGCCTACTCACTCCTCCCGCTTCATGAGTATGATATGAAGCTTAATTAGCCTCCTCTGAAGTTTTAGTTTCTACAGATGTTGAATCATTAAATAATTGCAATGGAAACAAAAAAATAACCCTCTCTCTAAACTTTAAATGAAATCCCAAATAATCTGGGCTGGAGGGATTAAAATGTAATTAGTTGGTAGGTATACTAATATTTATTTGAGACAATGGACCAGAAGTTGTTTCTTAGATGAGGAACCAAAAAAAGGGGAGGGGCAGAGGAGAGAAAATAAAGAGGGAAAGTTGGAAAGCATCAGGGGGAAAATAAAAGCTATTGGACTTGGGTGGTGGGGTTAAACATTAAGGGCATCTTAGGTGATTTTTATAAGGGTCATGTGCCTTGAGGTGAGAGGGCCTAATTAAATTGCTGTTCAAGTGGTTGAACGAAAAGTCTTTCTGACCAGTCACCAGAAAATGGATTTGAGATTCAGACAAGGAAAGAGGGGCTGGAGGGGTGAGGAGTGGGG
>NW_022111300.1:3753240-3759267 GCF_000313985.2 Echinops telfairi | reverse complement strand
GTAGAACCATTGTTCTTTAACCTTATTCCATCAATACACATGATGAATGATCTCTCTGTCTCTGTGTGTCTGTCTGTCTCTCTCTCACACACATACATACACACACACACACACACCATAGAACTCGAAAAACCTAGGAGGTTAGTTATATGGACATCTTGTCCATTTTCATTTTCATTTTACAATGTATTGAATAACTGTTTCAATAACAAACTGTTGAATAACAAACACTCTAATATGTGGGGAAAGGAAATCATTCCTTACTTAGAATGTACCTCACAAATTATTTAGACACCTCTGGCTATATGACCACACTCTGGCTAAGAAGAACTAAGTAAAAGAGGTGAGATTAATTAGAAGGGCCAACTAGAATACTTACCACCACACCACCCTCTGCCATCAAATTTATTCCAATTCACAGCTACACGATGTCGGGTTTCTGAGGCTGCAAGTCGTTAAGGGAGCAGTTGGCCTCATCCTATTAGTCATCCAAGACTCACCCAACAGTTTCTCTGAGAGAACGCCAAAGGCCCAGAAGACTTCTCAATAAACTGAGAAGAGCCCCTATCTTTGTTGTTGTTGTTGTTGTTGTTGTTGCTGTTAGATGCCATTGAGTCAGTTACAAACCATAGCAACCCTATGCACAACAGAAAGAAACGCTGCCAGGTCCTGCACCATCCTCACAATGGTGCCCATGTCTGAGCCCATTGTTGCAGCCAATATGTCAATCCATCTCATGATGGGTCTTCCTATTTTTTCGCTGCCCCTCCACTTTACCAAACATGATATCCTTTTCCAGGGACTGGTCTTTCCTGACAAGTCCAAAGTAAGTGAGATGAAGTCTCACCATCCTGGCCTCTAAAGAGCATTCTGGCTGTACTTCTTCCAAGACATATTGATATGTCCTTTTAGAAGTCCATAGTACTTTCTATATTCTTCTCCAGCACCACAATTCGAATGCTCCAATTCTTCGTCGGTCTTCTGCATTCAATGTCTAACTTTCACATTTATATGAGATGATTGAAAATATGATGGCTTGGGTCAGGTGCATCTTAGTCCTCAAAATAACATTCTTGCTTGTCAATACTCTAATGAGGGCTTGTGCAACAGATTTACCTAATGCACTGTGTCCTTTCATCTCTAATGCAATGCATCCTTTTATCTCTTGACTGCTGCTTCCATGAGCAATAATAGTGGATCCAAGCAAGACCAAATATTTCACAACTTCAATCTTTTCTCCATTTATCGTGATGTTAACTACTGGTCTAGTTGTGAGGACTTGGGTCTTCTTGTATTTAGTTGTAATCCATACTGAAGGCGGCAGTACTTGATCTTATCAGCAAGTTGTCTGTTCTGAGTCTATACAGTCAGCTGAAACCTGTTCACTCTCGATAACCCTGCTGGCATTTGAAATACCAGTGACATAGTTCCCAGAATCACAGCAACACACAAGCCACCACAGTATGACTAACTGACAAACAAGTGTTGACCATATATTAGAATACATAGTTATTCCCCAAAGATTGTTTGAAACTATTGCTCACTATCAGTTTCCCAGACAAGAAGCCAACGTATCTCTCCTGAGTTCACAATGATCTTATATTCAAGTATTTTGAGAATAGAAAATTAGGGTAAAAAAAACAGTGAATTCCATCCCACCCCACCCAAAAAAAAACAACAACAACCCTGCAACCTACACAAACTTTTTAACTTTGGGAATATTTTATAAATCAATTCCCAATATATAGCTTTAACATATAATTGAATATATAATCAATATACAATTGTCTAATAATATTCCCCAAATAAAAAGTAGGCAACCAGTTAATTTGTTATTAGGTTCTTGTTAAAAATCTAAAAATAAAAAAATATAACCCTTCTATAGGGGTTTTAATTATATGGATAAAAACCAAAGATGTTTTTTCATTTCGTGTCTTCTAGGAAGCTTATTTTATATATCCCTTTTATCTGAGACTCTGCAGTCTTTATTGTCGTTGCCATTCAGATTGGCTTTTAAATACATACTCACATACTCTGTGCAAGTTTACTTAATTTTTTTTTGCTATGTCTTCTCCAATTAAATTGTAAATTCCAGAAATCATACCCCTCTTCCTTATTAGGGCAACACTAAAGACAAAGTAAGCCTTCTGTGAAATTCTCATATGATTAACTAATTAAACAAATTTAACTAATGCCAATGTTTGGAGGGTTTTTTTTTTAAAGATCATTTTATTGGGGGCTCTTAAACTCTTGTTACAATCCATACATCAAGTGTATCAGACATATTTGTATATATATTGCCATCATTGTCTTCTAGACATTTCTTTTGAGTCCTCGGGGTCAGCTCCTTTTCCCCCCACCCCCTACCCTCGTGGCCCCTTGATAGATTATAGATTGTTATTATTTTCATATCGCACACCAATTGCTGTCTCCCTTACCCTCTGGTTTCTGCTGTTCTTCCCCTTAGGGGGGGTGTAGTTATGTGCTGTTCATTGCAATTGGCACCCCTTCCTCCATTCCTCCATCTTCCCCTTACCATTTTGATATCGCTATTGCCATTCCTGTTCCTGCATGTCCGTGACCACTGGTGGAATGCTTTGGAATGTCAAGGGCAGAGACCAGAGCACAAGTCACACCAGAAATGAATTTTGTGCATTTAATCTGGGGGCCACCTTGGAAAGCATCCCCTTTTCTCCAGTCAGTTTCAATGAATGGCTGCACTCCACCATGCGCTACATTTGTTCAGAGTGAAATATTTATAATAAACTTTTTATCTCTGTGAGTGTGTGTAATATCTAGACAACTAGCAGATGGCATAGACTAGGAACCACGAAAAATATGTCTGCCTTTATTCAAATTCTCATGTACTCTAGAAGATAGTAAGAAGCCCTAAAACTATTGCTCTGAGAAAATCTTTAACCCGTAAATCAAAAGAGTTCCCTGAAATTTTCATAAAATTAAACAAGATATTAGCTTATCTAATAAAAAATGTCTTCCTCAAACATTATCCTGTCTGAAAAGTCTCTGCATGCAATCACATTGACATTAGGAACTTGTGTTAGGCCTGCTTAACTATAGAAACATATCCAGCAACAAAGAGCTTTATATCAAGAAGTAATTAAATATCAAGAAAGTATACCAGCTCAGTGCAACTCAAGTCCATAAATTTAATAATCGTCCATGTCTCGCTTCAGACTTTTACAGCCACATACAGATGGAGAATGATGCCAAATGCAGAAGGATCACAGGCGGGTGTGTACAAAGTCATGTGGATCCAAAGTCAGTGGAAAATATTACAGAGCTCCAGCAGCTCTCTGGGTGGCCAGCAAGCAGGAAAGAGAAGGGAGAGGAAGAGGGGCCAGCCTCCAGAGAGCTGCATGTCTCTCCCACGTCCGCTTCTGATATGACCCCCCAGGCAAAGCAGGCAACCCTGGAGATTCTGGCACACTCACCCAAACAGGACTTCTTTCTGTTTTGTTTTTTTGTTTTGTTTCCCTCTGAGTACACAGAGCTGCCCACATTCATGCTTCCAGAGAAACAGAACAGAAGCACGCACACCTAAGCCACCCTCGGTCCTTTATCCCTTCTCTGCAAATGCACGTTTGTACTTCTTTTGATCCTTGTCTTTTTCTTTCTTTTTTAACTTCTTCCCCTCCTCTTTTGCTTTCCACAAACACACAAGAGTCTTCTTATTCTGGTCTGTATATTCGCTTATACTTGTTTCTTGCCCCACCCACTATCTCTGTATGCTCTCTTTTTTTTCTTCATGAAATACATGTCCATGAAACTTATTAATTCAGATTACACCTTTTTAAAAATATACTCACACATTATTTTAAAAATCTGTTGCTCTATACGGATGGCCACTTATCACTTTTCTTTTATTCTCTCGCTCCTCCCCCAACCATTTCCCCACATACTAATTTCTCTCCCTTTTTCTCCATTTCACTGTATGTTTTCCAGCTCTTAATAGACCTCTATCACATCACTAGACAGCGAACTATCCCTATATGGACTAGCAAGTCATATACCATTAGTAGCTGTATCACCATGCTAATGAAACAGCAGTCAAGCATAGTAAGCCCGGAATATAAAAATATAAACCAAACACAAGCAACTGTAAAATCACCCAAGCCCAATGGATTACCCTGAAAATTAGGTCCTGCCAGTGGTGTGAGTGGCGATACTGGGAGGGTAGAAGGAGGGTGAGTTGGAAAGGGGGAACTGATTACAGGGATCTACATGTGACCTTCCTGGGGGAAGGACAACAGAAAAGTGGGTGAAGGGAGACGTCAGACAGGGCAAGATATGTCAAAATAATAATTTATAAATTATCAAGGGTTCAGGAGGGAGGAGGGAGCGGGGAGGGGGGGGGGGAAATGAGGACCTGATGCCAGGGGCTTAAGTGGAGAGCAAATGTTTTGAGAATGATGAGGGTAATGAATGTACAAATGTGCTTTACACAGCTGATGTATGTATGGATTGTGATAAGAGTTGCATGAGCCCCTAATAAAACTATTTTTAAAAGAAGAAGAGGAAAATTAGGTCCTGGAAATACCAGGAATAGAATTTAGAAAAAAATGATGTTTATGACCCTTCAAGAGATGTGGGTCACACTAATGAGAATAATGGAGCAAACAGAAAAACTAAAATCTTCAAACCAAAAGGAATCCAAGAAAATAACAATGAGAAAAGAGAACAAATCAACGTAATAAAAGCACTGAGGAATAAAATGGAAGAAAAGGAAAATCAAATCAGTGGTGTTGAAGACAATCATTCTAACTACAATTGAAAAGAGAAACAACCAAAAAAGGCAACCAAAAATGTGAAAGAATTGAAAGAAAGCCTGAGAATGATGTGGAACACTATCAAGAGAAATAGTCTATGTCTTATTACGATTCAGGAACAAGAAGAAACAAAAAAAAAAATCTACAGAGAAAGTAGTAGGAGAAATCATGAAAGAAAATTTCCCCATCATAAAAGAGAAGAAGCTATAAATTCAAGAAGCTGATAGAACCCCAAATAGGATAGACCACAAAAGAAAACAACATGACGTAATCATTGTCAAAATATTCAATTTCAAGGAAAGGGAGAGAATTCTAGGCAGTTAGAGATAAAAGAACAGTCATCTGCAAAGGCAAACTGATTACGTTTTGGAGTTCTTAGCTGAAAATGCAAGCAGGAGAACAATGGAGTGGCATGTATAAAATTGTGACTGAGTTAAACCTGCAACCAAGAATCCTGTATACCAGAAAAATCATCCCTTAAACAAAGGAGAAGTAAAGGTACTTCCAGACAAGGTAAAACAAAAAAACTTGTAAAATGAAGATCAGCATTACAAAAAGTATTAACCAGATCACTTGGGACAGAAAATCAGAAGCAGACAAACCAGACAGCATCATACAACCTCAAGAAACCAGTACAATGAAAGCATCACTCAGATCAACACAGAAATAGAGGAGGAACAAAGACACCAATAAAACCATACACGCACCAAAAAAAAAGGGAAAAGAAACGAAACACAAACACAGTAAAATGACTACAACAAACCCACAAGTGTCAATAATGAGAATAAAAGTCAATTAATTAAATGCACCAATACCAAGACTGGATTAGAAAACAAGACCCATCTATATGCTGTCTATAAAAGACATACCTTAAAGACAAAAATAGATTAAAAACCAAAAGATGGAGAAAAATCTCCCAAGCCAATGGCAACCATAAAAAGGCAGGAGTGGCAATATTAATCTCTGATAAAGTAGACTCCCAGGCAAATAACACAATGAGAAAAAGAATGGACACTCCATAATGATGAAAGGAAAAATACACAGGAACATATATCCTTAATAAACAACTACAGACCCAATGAAAGACTCTCAAAATACATCAAATTTTTGCAGCAAACCCTCATCAAATTCCAAAACACTGATATATAACAATCCATTTTCTCAGATCACAACACTTTCAAACAAGATATCAACAATATAAAACATGAGAGAGGGGGAGGCGAGGGGAAGGGAAGAGGTA
>NW_022111300.1:3748900-3751871 GCF_000313985.2 Echinops telfairi | reverse complement strand
AATGATGAGGGCAATGAATGTACAAATGCGCTTTACACAATTGATGTATGTATGGATTGTGATAAGAGTTGTATGAGCCCCTAATAAAATTATTTTTAAAATTTAAAAAAACAAGCACATAAAGACTAATACAGGGAGACTGAAAAACAGACTACTTAAAAACTACTGGTTAGCAACTCAAATAAAGGATGAAATAAATAAATTACTTGAAATTAAGAAGAACCATAATACAGCATACCAAAACTTTTGGGACATAGCCAAAACAATTATCAGAGGGCAATTTATAACAATCAATGCACACATGAAAGAAGAGGAGAAATCCAAAATCAACATGCTAACACAATGCCTTCAACAAATAGAACAAGGTAACAACATAAGCCCTCCAACAACAGAAGAGAAAAAGTCATAAGGATTCAAGCAGAAATACCTAGAAAACAGAAAAACAATGAGAAGAAAATAAACAAACCAAGAAATTGGTTCTTTAAAATTGTAAACAAAATTTACAAGCTGCTGGCAACTTAACAGAGGAGAAGAGAAGATGCAAATATCTGGGATTAGAGATGAAAAGATAGCATCACAGCAGATGCACATGAAATAGAAAGAATAATAACACTCCTATGAAAGATTGTACTGCAACAGGTTTGATCATCTAAGAAATGGAAAATACCTAGAAATACATAATCTACCCAAATTAATGCATATAGATGTAGAATATCTGAACAGATGCATAACAAAAGAAGTAATAGAGAAGGTCATCAAGTAATTTCCAGTTAAGAAGAGCCCAGGACCAGATAGAATTGATGTACAAAATGTTATAAGAGTTGTTAGAGGGAGAGACTTGGAAGATGGCGTCCAGGCGCCTGAAGCTCCTGCTGCCAGACCAAAATATTGAGAGGTAAGGTGAAGAAGACTGGGAGGCAGAGTCCTGAAATTAGAATCATGGTACTCGGCTCTGTCCTGAACCCAACTTTTTAAATTTTTCACTCACAAAGTGAACTGAGAACTCACTAAATCGCTTTAGGCTCAGTGTGCTGGGCTCGTGGGCCCCAGCCAAGCAGCGGAGAGCAGTGATTTCCCCAGGCTGCTGCCCAAAGAGACATAATCCCAGACTCAAGGAGAACTTATGAAAGCTAGTCACGGGACCCCACACCAGAGCTCCCCACACTGATAGCTGCCTTGAGCTCATAGCCTTGGGGTGGGGGTTGGTGGGTAGCCAAAGATTTGGAGCAATAGAAAAGACGTAAGTAAATTTACCTGACATAGTCCAGGAGGCGAATTCAGTTCTAGTTGGCCAAGAAGAAAACAACCTTTCTGATAAGCTAGATATCTTCCTCTGGGGGTCAGCGTGACAGCCCCCAAATCAGGGCACCCCATAAGCCCAATATAAAAAAAAGAGAAAAATTTTTTTCCTGGTAAAAACTGCAAATCCCAGGCTCATTGTTTAACTCCAAGACAACTGGTAGAATGAGTCCTTTAGCATACTTGGCATAATATGCTAAAGAAATGCCAGAAGTTAGCTCCAGAGCCCAGAGGCTTTCAACATAACATAGACCCCCTGGAGCAAGCCTCAGATTCAGAATAACTTAATTCCATTCCACCTGGCCAGGTGGGGGGACAAAAAGCAAACCTCTGAGCTATTAGGGTATCAGCTATCTTGGCACAAGCTAGAACAACTCCACAAGCCCAGTGGGATGAGCAACTGTCCACCCTCAGTGATCCTACACGCAGCTGGCTAGGTCCGGCCTGTGATCCATGTGCCTGGGTGAACCACTATGTCCTGGGGCCCTACAAGGGCCTGAGGGAACTACCCCTGCCCGCAGAAGTGCTGCATACAGCACAAGGCAGCTATACCAGTGATCTCGGCGCTCAGCACCACTGCAGAAACCGCTGCCTGGCCTTTGCTGTGATCTTACCTTCGAGGGTAATTCCACCGGGCATCTGTGGGACCCTACACCAAGCGGGCACACCACCCCACTACCTTGAGGCAGGGTTGGAACTCCTCCAGCCCCACAGTCAGGCAATCAAGCCTCAGATATCTCCTTACTTACTATTCTTTTTCTTCTTATTCTCTCGCCCTTCTATCATTCCCACTGCAGTAGATCTTTCTCTGTCTTTTTCCTCTTCTCTCCCTCTTGCTTTTCATACACCACTGCAAGCTTCTGGGCCACTACACTCTGCCTAGGGCAACTCCAGCAAAATAGCAGGGGGGACTCCAGCCTGCCCTCTGTGGGAGCACTTCACACCACAGAAGGCAGCTGTAACAGCCCCCTAAAGCACTCCACACTGCTGAGGAAACCTCAGTCTGGCCTCTACGATGATCTTGCCAAATAGGGAAATTCTGCCCGGCACCAGTGGGATCCTGCATTAAAAGAGCACACCGACCTGCCACCTTGAGGCAGGGTTTAAACCCCTCCAGCCCCACGTTCAGGCAATCAGGGAAGGATCAGCTATCTCCTAACAATTTTTCCTTCTCTTTCCCACTACAGTCAATCTTAGCAAGCATGGTTGTGTTTTTCCCTTTCTTGCTCTTTCTTTTCTTTTTCATTTTTTTCTTCCATCTTTTTCGTTTTTTCTCTTCTATATTTCTTCCTTCTTATTTCTCTCCTCTCACACTCTTTCCTTCCACATGCCACTGTGGGTTTTCAGCCCCCTAACCCCTGCCTAGGGCAACTCCGCCCACCCATCAGAGACAGCTCCAGCCTGCCCCCTGTGACAGTACTGCACACATCATGAGGCAGTGCTACACACAGCATGGCATGGGGCTAAGCTATCTCTTTATCTTTTTTTTTCTATTCTTTTTCTTTCTTTTCTTCTTTCACTTTTTCTCCTTTTTCCTCTTCTTCTCTCTTTTTTTATAGTTTTATTAGGGGCTCATACGACTCTTATCAAAATCCATACATACATCAATTGTGTAAAGCACATTTGTACATTCATTGCCCTCATCATTCTCAAACATTTCCTCTCCACTTAA
>NW_022111300.1:3745980-3747396 GCF_000313985.2 Echinops telfairi | reverse complement strand
AGCCTATCTTATTTAGACAGACCTGCGGAGATAATAACATGCACAAAAACAAGACAGAGCAAAACCAAGCAACAATGTACAACAAAACAACAACAACAACAAACCATTGACAAAGAACAAATTAAAACACAAGAAGAAAGTAAAGCTTATAGTTAGTTCAAGGATCGTTGGCCTTCAGGAGTATTTTCCAGTCCAGTCTGTTGGGGCCCCATGCCCTGGCCCCAAACTCTTCTATCTCTTCTCTCTTTCTCGCATCAGTTTCAACAGATTCAGTTTTTCTCTTTTGTTGTTTTCTTTTTTTGACTTGTTCCTTTTACTATTGTTTTGTCTTTGAATTTTTTAAATCATTTTATTAGGGACTCATACAACTCTTATCACAAGCCATACATACATCAATTGTGCAAAGCACATTTGTACATTCATTGACCTCATCATTCTCAAAACATTTGCTCTCCACTTAAGCCCATGGCATCAGTCCTCATTTTTCCCCTCCCTCCCCACTCCCCACTCCCTCATGAACCCTTGATAATTTATAAATTATTATTTTGTCATATCTTGCACTGTCCAACATCTCCCTTCACCCACTTTCCTGTTGTCCATCCCCCAGGGAGGAGGTTATATATAGATCCTTGTAATCGGTTCCCCCTTTCAAATCCACCCTCCCTCCACCCTCCCTGTATCGCCACTCGTGCCACTGGTCTTGATTCCCTGTGTTCCCAGTTCATATCTGTACCGGTGTACATCCTTTGTTCTAGCCAGCTATGTAAGGTCGAATTAGAATCATGATAGTGGCGGGGGGAGGGAAAGGTACATTTAGGAACTAGAGGAAAGTTGTATGTTTCATCGTTGCTACACTGCACACTGACCGGCTTGTCTACTCCCCACGACCCTTGTGTAAGGGGATGTCCAATGGAGTACAGATGGGCTTTGGGTCTCCACTCCACCGCACTTCCCCTCATTCACAATATGATTTCTTGTTCTGATGATGCCTGATACCTGATCCTTTCGACATCTTGTGATCGCACAGGCTGGTGTGCTTCTTCCATGTGGGGTTTGTTGCTTGAGCTAGATGGCCGCTTGTTTACCGTCAAGCCTTTATGACCCGAGACGCTATATCTTTTAATAGCCAGCATCATCAGCTTTCCTCACCACATTTGCTTATGCACCCATTTGTCTTCAGCGATCATATCAGGGAGGTGAGCAAACAATGGTATGATATTTTGTTCTTTAATGGCTTATTCACCCGCTTTGTCTTCAGCGATTGTGTCAAGGAGAGCATCATAAAATGCCAGTTTAATAGAACAAAATATTCTTCCATTGAGGGAGTACTCGAGTAGAGGCCCAATGTCCATCTGCTACCTTAATACTAAACCTATAAATATATGCACATAGATCTATTTCCCCATCCTCATATAT
>NW_022111300.1:3738279-3745263 GCF_000313985.2 Echinops telfairi | reverse complement strand
TGAGGGGTGTCGTGTCTCATAGTGGGGCTGGCCTTGTGGTTTTCTCTGTGGATTGGTTGCTCTGAGCGGGAATATTGTCTTCAAGGCTTGGTGGGCCAGGATGTTTGTCTTTGCATTTTGTGAGTATGTGTGTGTATTAGTTTGTTTTTTATTTTTGCTCTCATCTTTGTTTCTCCTTTCTCTTTTTCTTCTCCATCTCTTTCCTTTCACAAGCCACTACAAGCCTCCAGGCCACTCCCCTCCACCTAGGGCAACTCTGACGGCCCAGTTGGGGGTGCTCCCACCCATACTTGTTGGCTTTACAAGCTGCTGGGGAAATCACATCCGCCCTCCACCATACCCCAAGTAGCTGGGGGATCTCCCCTTCAAACTTCTGTGGGAAATCCCACCTACACCCAAAGGCTCTACAAGTGACTCCTGCCCACCGTCTGTGGTGCTCATCGTTACTGCAGGTACCTGCCCAACCTCCAAGGCAAGCTCTCCGACTAGGATAATTCCTCCTGCCATCAACAGTGCTCTACACCAAAGAGAGTACATACACACACACTCCACGACACTGCACTTGCAGAGGGAAACACCACATGCCACCTGGGGTGCTCCAAGACCCATGAGACACACCACTATGGCTGAGATCAGCCATTGAAACACCATCCTCATGGGGCCACAACCACCCAACCAGCATCCCATAAGAGGACTAGCCAACTCACATTCCAAATAAAGGAATACTGGTTGGCTAGGGTAAGAATGAAACCTCAGGAAGATACAGCAGTGGCCTGACCGCCCCCCCTGCCCCCCCCCAAAGTGCTGCTACCTGCAGGTAATTCATAAAAGCACTCATACAAGTCCTCCAAGGTGCCGGGCTCCTTTAAAACAACAAATAAACAGCAACAAGCTGCAACAGCCTCAATTAAAAATCAGGAGAAACAGAAGAAAAGGCCAGAAGAAATCATGAACTTAACGACATGCATAGAATAAGCAGACATTGACCTGCCACAGGAAGAAATTTTCAGGATATAAGGGAAGCAATATAGTAAAAAAAAATTTTTTTCCAATATTATACAAGCTACATATGAAAAACCAATAGCCCATGTAGTAATCAATGGAGAAAAGATGAAAAAAAATTCCTCTGAAAAAGGGAACCAGACAAGGATGCCACTTATCCCCACTCCTATTTAACATCGTACTGGAGGTCCTGGCTAACAAAATAAAGACAAAGAAAGGACATCAAAGGTATTAGTCTGGGAAAGAAAGGGGCAAAACTATCATTATTCACAGACAATATGATTTTATATATTAAAAATCCCAAAACTCCACAAGTGGAGTGTTGGAAGCAATAGAGGAATATGGCAGAGTGGCAGGATACAAGATCAACAAACCGAAGTCTATCAGTCTGCTCTACACATCAGACAAGATCACAGACGAGGCAAATAAAAAGGTAGTACCCTTTACAATAGCCAAGCACAAGTTGAAATATCTAGGGATATACTTACTAAAAAAAGATTTGTACGAGGACAATTACAGAACACTATTACAAGAAACCAACAGTGACCTCAACAATTGGAAGAATATCCCATGCTCGTGGATTGGAAGACTCGGTATAGTAAAGATGTCAGTTCTGCCCAAGGCACTGTATAAGTTTAAAGCAATCCCAATACAATTACCCTCATCTTTCTTCAAACAAATGGAAAAACTGCTTACCAACATCGTATGGAGAGGGAAGAAGCCCAGAACTAGCAAAGGACTCTTCAAAAAGAAGGACAAAGTGGAAGGGCTTGCTCTACCTGACTTTAGCACGTATTATATGGACACAGTGGTCAAAACAGTGTGGTACTAATATAAGGACAGAAAATCAGACCAATGGAAAGAGCTAAAAGCCCAGAAATAAAAACATCAGCATACAGAAAACTAATTTTTGATAAGGTCCAAAAAAATATCAAATGAGAAATAATGCCCTCTTCAATAAATGGTGCTGGAAAAAAATGGATATCTACCTGCAGAAAGAACGAAACAAGACCCTTACCTCACTCCATGCACAAGAATAAACTCAGGGTGGATCACAGACCCTAAGGTAAAACCCCAAACTATTAGGGCCATTTATGAAGGAATTAGTACAAACCGGAGAACCTTGGCACAGGAATACATACATTATCAGAAATAGGGAAGGATACAAAAACAGAGGAGTCACAAATTGACAATTGGGATATACTGAAGACAAATCACCAGTGTACATCGAAAGAATTTACCAAGAGAGTAATAAGAGGGCCCACAGACTGGGAAAACATCTTTAGTAATGTTACATCAGACAAAGGCCTTATTACTAAAATCTATAATACTTTTCAAGCTTACAATAAGAAAAAAATTAACTGCCCACTAAGGAGATGGGAAAAGGACCTGAAGAGAGTTTCAAAGGGGCAGAAATCCAAATGGCCAATAAACATATGAGAAAATGTTCCCAATCACTAGCCATAAGAGAAATGCAAATTAAAACAACTATGAGATACCACCTAACACCCTCAAATATAGCCCAATTCAAAAAGTCAGAAAGTAACAAGTGTTGGAGGGGCTGTGGGGAGAAAGAAACTCTCATCCACTGCTGGTGGACCTGTAGGTACGTACAGCCACTATGGAAATCGATCTGCGATATCTAAAACAGATGGAAATCGAGCTACCATACGACCCAGCAATCCCCCTACTGGGCATATACCCAGAAGAGGCAAGAAACAAACCACGGCTAGACATCTGTGCTCCAATGATCACTGCTGCACAGTTCACAATTGCAAGGAGTTGAAAACAACTCACATTTCCATCAACAGATCAATGGATCAAAAAACTGTGGTACATACATACAACGGAGTACTACGTGGCCCTAAAAAGCAGCAATGAATGCATGAAGCACATTGCCGCATGGGAAGAATTGAAGGAAACCATGCTAAGTGAAGTAATTCAAGCACAAAAGGACAAGTACAACATGAGTCCACTGAGGTAAGTTTAAAAAAAAATGGGGCATAGGGGTAAAGCTACTATATACATACATCCATGGGGTGGAGTCCAGCAACTATGGCAGAGGCCAAACCCAATCCAGGGATACATATGGCAGCCAACTAAGTAAGAGGGGGAAAGAAAGAGGGAAAAAAAAGACATGGGTAGGTGGGGGAGCAGGGCACTAACACACCCAAGAGGAGAGTATTGTTTACATCTCCACAGGAGGGGGAGAGAGACACCAGGATCCAACCCGAGGTGCCAAAACATGAATACAACATACCAGCATGTACCAGGGAACCAATAGAGAGGTCTGCAGGGTCAGCCCTAATCTCAACTATGTGGACACCTCCCCCTCAGAAGAATGCACTTCAGAGGACAGCACTGGGACGGCAGCTTGGGGAGAGGGACGCATCGGATTAGAGTACACAGGAGAAATGGAAAGGGATAGAGAGGGAGAAGAGGACATCCTGGCCCACCAAGCCCTAAGGACGATGTTCCTGCTCAGAGCAGACCACGCACAGAGAGGACCACAGGGCCTGCGCCACCGCGAGACATGACGTCCCCCACTAAACCATAGTGCTGCGGGGGGACAGCACTGGAGACACATGCGGGAATGGTTCATGGTGTGGCCTCATTGCGTTGGGGTGAGGCACTGAGGCATGCAGCAGAGCAGCAGGGGGAGCAAAGTGATGAAACCCCCAGGGAATACGAAAAATAGACTTTGGACCCAACCAGACTTGACTAGAAAACACTCATAAAGGCCAACAAGCAGACCTTGAACTATTTATAGGCTTTTCCATTTTTGTCAGTGGCATTCTTTTTGCTATTGTTATTTTTTTTATTTGGTTGTTGTTATTGTTCTGTTGATCTTTACTTCCTTTGTTGTTTTATGTGGCTTTGTCAGGTTTTTGCACTTATTAATGTATCTGCATGTCTATCTAGATAACATAGACGGGATAAATAACTCAGAGATAAAATGAACTGGCCCAATGGTTCCGGGGGGATACGGGAGTAGGGGAGGTAGGAGAAAGAAAAAGGGGGTAATCAACCCAGGGACAAGGGAACAAGGGACCTATAATCAGTGGAAGTAAGGTTGTAGGATGCCTAGTGGGCCTTAACCAAGGGCAATGTAACAGCGAGGAATTACTAAACCCGAATGAAAGCCAAACATGATAGTGGGACATGAGAAAAGTAAAAGAAAATAGAGGAAAGAACCAGGAGGCAAAGGACATTTATAGAGGGCTAAATATAGGCATGTACATATTTAAATACATATATAATGAGAGGGGAATAGAGCTATGTACTCATATCTATATGTTAAGAATTAAGGTTTCAGATGGACATTGGGCCTCAACTCAAGTACCCCCTCAATGCAGGAACACTTTGTTCTAACAATCCAGCATTCTGTGATGCTCACTTTCCCGACATGATCACTGAAGACAAAAATGTGGTGCAGGAAGCTGATGGTGCCCAGCTATCAAAAGATATAGCATCTGAGGTCTTAAAGGCTTGAAGATAAAAAATCAGCCATCTATCTCAGAAGCAAGAAAGCCCACATAGAAGAAGCACACCAGCCTGTGTGATCATGAGGTGTCGATGGGATCAAGACCCAGAACAAAACCATACCCAAGGTAAATGGGGTGGGGGGTGCAGGTGAATGTGGAGACCCAATGCCCATGTGTAGATAATTGGACATCCCCTCACAGAGAGGTCACAGGGAAGAGATGAGCCAGTCAGGGTGAAGTGTAGCACCGATGAAACACACAACTTTCTGCTAGTTCTTCGATGCTTCCTTCACCCCAAATGACCTCAATTCTACTTTACAAATCGGATTAGACCAGAGCATGCACACTGCTACAGATAAGAGCCCGCAACACAGGGAATCCAGGATAGATAAACCCCCCAGGGCCAACAATGAGAGTAGAGATACCAGTAGTATTAGGGGACGGTGGTGGTAGAAGTGGGGAATCGATCACAAGGATCAAACTAGAACCCCCTCCTAGGGGTATGAATAATGGAAAAGTGGGTGAGGGGCAATGGAGGATGATGTAAGATATGGAAATAATAATCTATAACTTATCAAGGGTTTGTGAGGGAGGATGGGCAGGGGGGCAGAGGGAGAATAAATGGGGAGCTAATATCAGGGGCTCAAGTGGGAAGAGAATGCTTTGAAAATTATTATGGTGGCATACGTGCAAATGTGCTTGACACACTGGAGGAATGTATGGATTGCGATAAGAAAAGTATCTTACAAAATAAAAGAGTTGTAAGAGAACCCAATAAAATGATTTATAAAAATTAAAATAAAATTTTAAAGAGATACGGCTCCTGCTGTCTCCTATTCTTAGTGGTCGTTCAGTGATGTGCTTCTCTACGTTTCTGCATGGCCTTCATCTGTTCCACAGCTCCTACTGTTGTGTGGCTTGTTATGCTGTCGTTTCTTGCTGAAGTCTTGTCTATTCAATTAAAGATATTTGAAGGTCATTCAAATGTGAACGTCCATTCACTGGCAGTTACGAATAAAAGCCAGCTCTACCTCCTTTCCCTATTGAAGAGAAAATGCAGAAGAGTGAATTTGATAAGTTTTTTCAGAAACATGCAAAATGCTAGACCCAAAATTGATTACGATTCACTAGAAAGTAGTGGTTAGTTTCACAAAGAAGAGTCCTGTCTTGTTAAGAGGTATATTTTTCCACTTTTCATAATTCTAAATTTAGTCCAAAATTATATTTTTTGAGAAATCTATCACAAAGTAAGAGGGTTTTGCAGGGATACTGTGAAGAAGAAGAAACAAACACACATATGTTGGATATGTTCAGTTGTCAGGACCCAGACTAGGGGCCTTCACACTTTTTATTTCACTTTGTCCTCATAATAATCCTACATGGCCCAAATAGCACTTCTTATTGTTCAGATAAAGAATCTCAGAATAAAGTAGTGGAATAAATAATTTGAATTTACACAGAAGCTAAATGTCCCAACTCAATATCCAGCTCATTCAAAGCCTGGGTTTTTTTTCCTAGGCAGAGGACACACCATGAGAAAGAGCTGAAAGGCCTAAATTCATCTAACGGCATATTTGACTAATGTTCATGGTAAATGTAGGTTGGTTGGGAGAAGTTAAAAAGGAGACTGGACAACAAAATCTAATTTTTTGCTAAATATTGACCAAAGACTCTTTTAAGACTGCACATGACTGTTTACCTGCCTTAAATGTTATGCAGTTATCCCACTGTTGTGCCATGAGTATTTGATAATTAAGATAAAATGAAAAGTTGGATGAATACATTTTCCTTATGTTCTCCTAAAACTTGATACATTTTCATAAAGCCTAGGGTTTGGAATAGGTACTAAAAAAGTCCAAGTGGTTGCATTCAAATTCATGGAAGGCCCAGGCGGTATAGGTTTACCCCTAGGAGTATTTAGTGGGGGAAGGTAGCTTGTTTAGTCATCATGGCAGTTCTGATTTGGTTTCAAACTAAAGTACATGGTGTCTATGCATTTAGCTGCTAACTGCAAAAAATCATATTGATGTGAATGAGGGGAGGGCAGAGTAGAGACCCAAAGCCCATCTGTAGACAATTGGACAGCCCCTCACAGAAGAGTCACAAGGAAGAGATGAGCCAGTCAGGGTGCAGTTTAGCACTGATGAATCATACAACTTCCCTCTCAGTCTTTAATGCTTCCTCCCCTCCATTATCATGACTCCACTTCTACTTTAAAAATCTGCCCAGACCAGAGCATGTACACGGTACAGATAAGAGCTCTCAACACAAGAAATCCAGAACAGATAAACCCCTCAGGACCAATAATGAGAGTTGTGATACCAGGAGGGTAGATAGAAGGTGGAGGGAGAAAGGGAGAACCGATCACAATGATCGACATATAACTACCACCACCACCACTCAGGGATATGAACAGAAAAGTGGGTGATGGCACATAGCAGTCAGTGTATGACATGAAAAAACAAATAATTTATAAATTATCAAGGGTTCATGAGGG
>NW_022111300.1:3729938-3736356 GCF_000313985.2 Echinops telfairi | reverse complement strand
GTGGAGAGCAAATGTTTTAAGAATGATGAGGGCAATGAATGTACAAATGTGCTTTACACAATTGATGTATGTATGGATTGTGGTAAGAGTTGTATGAGCCCCTAATAAAACGATTAAAAAATAGTAGAAAAAATTTAAAATAAGTCAAAAAGGAAAAAAATAAAATAGATCACTTTACTGGGGGCTCTTACATCTCATAACAATCTATACATCCATTGTAGCAAGCATATTTGTACATATGTTGCCATCATTATTTTCTAAACATTTACTGTCTATTTGAGCCCTCAGTGTCAGCTCTTCACCCAGCCCATCCTTGTTACCCCTTAATAAATTATATTTTCTTATCTTACAGCCACCGCTGTCTCCCTTCCCTCACACTGTTATTTGCCCCCTCGGGGAAGGGGGTGTGTGGTTATGTGTTCATCATTGAGATGGTTCCCCCTTCCTCTCCTCATATCTTCACCTTCCCCCTACCCTCCTGGTATCACTCATCCCATTTCTGTTCCTGAGGGGTTTATCTGACCTGGATTCTATGTGTCATGAACGCTTATCTGAACCGGTGTACATTCTCCGGTCTAGCCCGGAGTGAAAGGCAGGACTGGGGTCATGATAGTGAGGGGTAAGGAAGTCTCAAAGAACCAGAGGAATATTGTGTTTCATTGGTGCTATACTGAACCTTGGTTGAATCATGCCTTCCTTGTGACCCTTCTGTGACGGGATGTCCAATTGTCTATAGATGGGCTTTGGGTCTCTCCTCTGACCCCCTTAGTTCTCAACAATGTGTTTGTTTGCTTGTTTGTTCTGGGTTTAAGGAAATATTCTCTATGACTGTATTTATAGATGGGGAACTTCTACATCTTCAAAACTCATTGAACTCCACATTGAAAATGGGAGAATATTACTAGGTGAAAATTATGCCTCAGTGTTTTCAAAGGTAATGTATAATAAGTCAGTTTTTTAAAAATCATGAGTCTAAACATTTTATTCAGTAAATATTTATTTGCAAAAAATCTATAAATAATACAATCTTTTTTCACAATTATAACAAGGTTTACTTTCTGGTACTTTTATAATAACTATCTTTACAGTTTTTTCAAGAAAAACCACCAAATCTAAAAAGTGTTTGAAAGGAAAAATTCCAAAAATGTTGTATAAAGTCAATATACGGATGCTGCACTCAGCAGCTTTTAGGGTATTTTTTTCCAGAAGGTAAAAGTATATTGCTGTTTAGTCAACTCGGACCCATTAACTCCCGCAGTACACCACACCCGAGAGGAAAACTGGAAGCTGGACATAGGCCACACAGGTAATAGGCCTGGGGCAGTGCCGGCAGCACTGTGGTGGAGCAGACAGTGGAGACTTCTGCAATGAGCTACCACCACTAGGCCCAGCAGATCTATGCCCTGACAGAGCAGATGCCTTAGCAGCCAGTGCTTCTGATGTTTAAAAAAACACTGCCATCAAAGTCAGAGCTGATGGGTTAGCAGTCCAATACTTAACCAAATCTCTGTTTTTATGTGAAATGTCCTGATTTTTTATAACAACAGCTCTTTTAAAAAGACTACTATATGGACCAATAGAGTCGTGGAGGCAGAGTAGGTTACATGTTGGTCACAAGGTCAGCAGTTCCAAACCAGGAGAAAATGTGGCTTTCTAGTCCCATAAATATTTACCGTCTCAGAAACCCACAGGGGCAGTAGTTCTACTCTGTCCCATAGGGTCACGATGAGTCAGAATGAACTCATGTAAAAAATAATAATAATAATCTTGCTACCTTTCTATTTACCATTTTATTAATAGATCTGAATAAAGTAGAATACCTGGGCTATTGAAATAAAATTCATCTCTAAAGTACATGAGCACGAGGCAATTCTGGCCATTTTGTTGAAATGTCTATTTACATTTCTAAGTATAATGGTTAGGGGGAAAAGGTAATGAGTGACAACATGGCAAGAGAAGGAAGGGAAAACTGAAGGAAATGCTTTTAAACTAAGATCATAGTCAACTTCCAGACTCCAGAGCAATGAAATAATTCAAGTGCTGAAATTTGAGAACTTCATTGCCCCAACTAGTCCAACCTGGCTGTAAATTCCGAGCAAACAACTCCAAATATTCTCCACCAGGCTTAATGTAGTCTTTTAGAACCTCTGCCAAAAAAAAAAAGACAAAGACACAAAGATTATTAAGAACAAATGAGTCCATTTCCTGTTAGTGATTACAAACAGAAAACAGAGGGGTGAGGGAACTGTTTCCTTAAAAACAGAAAAAGTAGCAAATTAATTTCAAAGATTTCATCAAGCTTTACTATTTATAGTTAGAAAGTATTTGGAATAGTGTCCTTGAGATTGGCAACACCATCGTCAGAACTTTTAATAATCTTGATTTATTGGTTTTCATTTGTACGAGATATGAGGATTTTAACACCCACACAAGTAACTTTTCAATTTTTCATTACTCTGACATGTTATCTTCTAAGTACTAACTGTATTTATTTTTTAACAAATGCAATGTATGCATGAAAAATTTATAAAGACAATATAGAGACACTTTTAAAAACTAAGACAAAATACATCTATTGTAACACTTTCTTCAGCAATAGGGAAGTAAATTCAGAGCTGGAGTCAGAGGAAATACATGTATACTTGAGTATAAGCCGACCCGAATGTCCGCCGAGGCACCTAATTTCAACACAAAAACTGCATTAAAAATGTGCTGGAAAACTCGGCTTATCCTCGAGTACATGTGGTAATCAGAACAAATAACTAATAGACATGTCCCCCTCAGCAATCATTTGGCAGTACCCAGACATCCCTTCATATTAAAATTATAGTTACTTCTTTATCTAAAATTTCACCAAATTATTTCCATACTTGATTGTTTATTCAAAAGAACGTATGACACACTAAAGATTATATTTTCTTCGGGAGAAAATGTTACCATATACAAAATAAAACTACTATCAAGTCAATTCTAACTCACAGCAACCCAATAGGACAGGACAGAACCGCCCTTGTGGGTTTCCAAGATTGTAACTCTACACGAGCAGGCAGCCTCAACCTTCTCCTGAGGAGCATTTGGTGGTTTCTACCTGCTGACCTCCCGGTTAGTAGCCCAATGTGCAACCCACTATGCCAGCAGATTCCTCTACCAAATACAAAGGATGCTGAAAAAGTTCATGAAAAAAGTAGAAAAAATAATGGAATTTTTCCATGAATAGTTTGAAACCCTTTTGTACACAATGGCTAAGTAGTTGTGATCTATAATTAAAGAAGAAATGAATGTGGTTAGGGAGGATTAAGGACCTGCTCATTTGTATGATAAATATTTAAACTGATTTAAGCTTGCTTGTGTTGGTGGTTAAATATAAAAATTGGATATAAAAATACTATTAGGGGAAGAAAAGTCACACAGTAAAATAAAATATAATTTTGAATTGTTTATATGGTTGAGTTTGAAAGATAACTACCAAATTTTCTTTAAGAATGAAACGTGCTCTTTAAGTTCTTTAAGTAGATGAGGCTTAAAAGACAACATATGAAATGTTTTAGGTTTTATGTTTTTCAGTTGCTCTCAAAACAATTATTTATTTAAAAATACAGATCTTGTTTAGCAAATTTTTTTAATTTAAATCTACTTGTTGTCTATAATTCAACTGAACTCAAATTTGGGGGTTTTGTTTGCTTATTTTTTGTTTTTGTTTTTAAGAATATACACAGCAAATTTAAACCAATCCAAATATTTCTGCATGTACAGTTTGGTGACCCCGACTATAGTCTTCAAGTTGTACAACCACTCTTACCCTCCTTTTCTGAGTTGTCTTTCCTCATTAGCAGTAACTCACGGCCCCATAAGGTTCCTATATAATTTTTCAAGTTGTTGTTGTCAATTTGATCCCATATAGTTCTTCCCATTAAGATTGTCTTAAACATTTAAGCTTAATGCTCAAAGGACACAATTTTTTTTATTCATCATTTTACTGTAATCAGTGTTATAGAAGACTTAACAAATGAAGCAGAATAGTCATGTTTTATGAGCGTTCAAAATCTAGTAGAAAGGGATAACCAGGCTCTTGGGAGTGAAAAAAGTAACGTACCCATTCTCTCAAAACAGCTCTAATACATCTTTACATGTTTGGGGGTAATTTGATTTTTTTTTTTCTCCCCATTCTTTCTAGTTGAGAAAATCAGGAAATCAAGGTGAGTTAGCAATTTTATAATGCTAGCCACCTATGTTTTGTTATTGTTTTTTTGTTATTTGTTTTACCACTTATGTTTTATTTCAAATCAGAGCAAAATATATAAAAATTACCAGAAATATAGTTTTACTAAAGTTCAATATAGCTTTTAGGCAAAGCAATAAATTTAAATGAGTGTGATGAATATATAGATAACTACATAACACTTGGTGTTACTTTTTTGAACCAACAACGAAGAGGCAATCTAAGTTGAACAAGTCATTCCCCTTTAGCTCAAAGGCAGGGCCGGTAAGCAATGACTCAAACATCAGAGTATTAACCTCATCAAATCATGTTTTATTCTTCACACAGACTTAGTCAATAACAATGACTAATAGGGAGTGGAAATTCTTCTAGGGTAAAATATGAAATGTGAATTTGATTGAAATACTTTTATTTCCATTTTCCGACCATCAAAGTTTAGAAAATTCACCTACAATGCTATGTTGTAAAATTTACAAGGTAAGCCGTAGCGACTGATGGCTTACCTTTCAATCTACAGGAGAAAACTTCTAAACTTAAAAATGGACCAAATATATCATTTTGGGATAGAATACTCTGCCAAGGTACTTTTTTGTTTGTTTGTAACATATTGCATCAAAAGAATGACAAATTAAGCCTTAAAAAATGTTGGTGCTTCTAGGAGCAAAAAACTGAAGGGAGAACATTTCATTTTAAGAATCTGCATAAAGCTGATTAAGAATATTTACATATAAAAGCTATAAACATTACATAGAGAACATGTATTTCCCAAGACCCAAGAGTTATTATTTCAGAGTTAAATATACTGCAGAAATCTAAAAGTTGCTTTCTGATGGTTTTAATTTGCACCTGGGTTAGCCTTTGGACTGCTAAACTCGAGGTCAGTGGTTCAACCCCATCAGATGCTTAACAGGAGAAAGATACGGCTGTTCAAGTCTGTAAAAATGTACAGTCTCAAAAACCCAAAAGAGCAGTTCGAGTCTGTCCTACAGGCTTGCTCTGAGTCAGATTCAACTCTATGGGTTTTGGTTTATACTTAATTTGTATTGTAACCACCTCAACAATTACAAGTTTGCATTTGAGGTTTTAATAAATAATCTAAAGAGCTTTGGTGGTGCAGTGGTTAAAAGCTTTTGGCTGCAAACCCAAAAGTTGGCAATTCAAAAATACAACTAACTGTTGCACATGAGAAAGATGTGGCAACCTGCTTCCATGAAGATTACCCTATGGGGCAATTCTACTCTGTCCTGTAGGATCACTATGAGTTGGAATCAACTCAACTTCAATGAACTTTTTCTTTTGCTATAACTAATCTAGATAATTATTCATTATAATCAGAACATATGCAATACTATGTAGTAGTATTGTAATAACTAGGTAGTAACATGGAACTGAAAGATGAAATACTACAAATATTTTTCATCTATCACTACTTAACCCAATTCTAGGGTTACATACAATGAGTCATCCAGGTTTCCTCTTCAAATCTAGTTTTTGTTTTTAAAATGTTCTCAATTTCTAAAATGTGCTTATGTTGCTCTCTACTGGAAGTATGGCATTACTGCATTTCACTGATAAACTAGGTAAAACTAATTTCATAGAGTAAAACTAATTTTTACTCATTATTTTAAAGTCTTGTCTCTAACAAGTGATCTTTAAATATAATTTTATTCTATTTGAGAAGAATAAATAGCTTAACTATTATTTGAAAATGAACATTTGAGAATTAGCATTTATATTTTCAAAATCAAAACAGACTTAAGTTCTGCTGTCTGTCAAATAAATGATTAGAAAATTCAAGCAACGGGAATAAAAACTAGGCTTCATTCATGGAATATAATACATTTCCTCCCTCAAAGATCAGTACAATTTTACTTTTCATTTAAGTCATGTGTTTAATCATTAAAGAGTCTGTAAAAGTGCAAGATTTGTAATAACTGAAAATCTCTGTCAAAGAATAAATCATTAAGTAGACATGTGAATATTTCTCAAATGAGGTAGTAGTAGAAATTATCTTCTGCCTATGTAATTTAAGATAACAAATCCTGAGTGCTACTAATAAAATTACTTATAACCCCCACCCAGGAGTATGGACAACAGAAAAGTGGGTTGGAGGGAGACAGCTGTCAGTGTAAGACATGAAAAATAATAACAATATATAAATTATCAAGGGTTCATGAAGGAGGGAGGGTGGGGGAGGGA
>NW_022111300.1:3714175-3729838 GCF_000313985.2 Echinops telfairi | reverse complement strand
TTTGAAAATGATGATGGCAACAAATGTACAAATGTGCTTGATACAATGGATGGATGGATGGATTGTGATAAGAGCTGTATGAGCCCCCAATAAAATTATTTTTTTTAAGAAAGAAAGATACAATCCTGCCACACATCTATTCCAATTTTAAACCAAATGGTATACCTTGTTCTATTCAAAAAAAGCTTTTCAGTTTTCAGTATATGAAACCCAGGATTAATGAACCTACAGGGGCAGCAAATAAAATAAGGGGTTTGGGAGTAGCGGGGTACAGTGGGGTGGTGATGGTAAAAGGGAGATGATGTCCAGGAGTCCATGTAGAAAAAGAATGGTTGGAAACTGATTGTGGTAGCACTTATGCAATTCTACTTGATGTGATTGAAATATGGAATATATTATATGTATTAAATCCCAACTAATTAAAAAAAAAGAATAAGAGAGAAAATGGGGGGGGAGGAACAAAACTGTTTCTTGATTCACATAGGTTCCACATGAATACAATTAACTGTTCCAGAATTCCTATTCCTTGCAACAATAAGCATAGTTTGTTAGGATCCACACAGTTGAGTGTCATTACATACTCAATAAAACACAAGTCAACATCTTTTTGGTATTCTCTGCTTTTGACCAAGACCTAGCTGACATCAGCAATGGCAGCCTTCAGTCCATATTCCCTTCTGAATATGGTTTGGATTTCTGGCAGTTCCAGTTAACGTATTACTAGAGTTATTTTTTTTTTCTTCAGGTGAACTTTGCTGGCATGTGATAGTAATCATATTCTGTTTAATCACCTTTCTTTGGAATAGACACAAATATGGGTCTCTTCTAGTTGACTGGCCAGATAGCTGTGGTCCAAATGTCTTGACATATAAAAGTCAGTATTTCCAGCACAGCAGCTGTTTATGGAAGCATCTCAATTGCTGGAACCCTGTTTTCTGCCAGTGCATTCTGCGAGGTTTGTGCATTTTCTTTCATTATCAGTAGTTCCTGATCATATGCTCTCTACATCCTGAAACTGCTGAACATAAACCACTTTGTAATTCTTTTTGGTACAGTGACTGTGCATCTTTTCTATCTTCTTTTGCTGTTTTCTGCATCATTCAATCTTTGTCCAGAGAGTCTATTGCCTACTTATTCAGGCCACTGAATGATGATGATTACACTAAAGCATTAACACTAATGAGAACTATAGGGTGCAGCATTACCTTTCCGGTGTTTGAGGCAGCAACACTACCTTTTACAAATCATGGGAATTCTTGTCATCCCTGATTGCTATTCCGCGCTCATAGTTAGGGACCAAACAAGGGATAGAGCTATGGTAGTAAATCAAATTCCCTGACTAAACTACATTCCTCGTATGTGCCATCATCAGTCTTCATTCTGTCAAGAAAGCAATAGGTGGTTAAAACAAAAAAACTGGAGAGGAAATGTTTTGAGAATGATGAGGGCAATGAATGTACAAATGCACTTTACACAATTGATGTATGTATGGATTGTGAGAAGAGTTGTATGAGCCCCTAATAAAATGATTAAATTTTAAAAAAAAACTCCCAAATTCACTACCATCAAGTATGTTCTGACGCATGGTGACCCTACAGGACAGAGCAGAACTGACCCATGGTTTTCTAAGACTAAATCTTTATGGGATTTCATAAGTCTGCTATGGAACTATAGAACATTAATAAAAACAACATATACCTGATTTAATTTCCAAGTAATCTCTAGGCAATTCAAATACTAAGTTAAATCTCTTTTTGACAAAAATCACACAATAATCATTCTACTTTACAGAGGAAACATACCAGCAAGAGGTGGCTTATGTGAGTGAAGAGTACAAGGTACACTGACAATTAATTTATGATCTGGAATAGGGAGCACTTTTTCATCAGTATTCCTAAGTAAAACAAAATAAGAAAGTAAATTATATTTTAAAGATATTTTTGACATAGAAGCCACAGTTGCTTTGATTATCCCCCTTTAAAATATCCTAGAATTTAAATTAAGAATAAAAACAATGAAGGAAATTCACAACTTATGTACAATACTGACATATTATTCCTACAGTTTTGTTTTAGTGACAAATTAAGTACATAGTATGTCATGACCACACACACACAAAGATGATACAAGCTTGCATGTGCTATGCCCTTTATCCCCTATGTTCTGGGAAACCTTAAACTGTGGTGAAGAACTTAGATGGTGCCCAGCTAGCAATAAATAGTGTCTGGGGTCTTAGTTTGTTTCCAAACAAGCACCCATCTAAGTGAGATGTCAACTACGTCCACAAGGAAGAAGCATGCCGACATCAGTCAGCAACCGACTGTAAACCATACAGTTCAAAGTTGAAGGAGGGAATAGTACCAGAGCCTAAATTGTGAGAGTCTGGTTTGTAGAAGGTTGTGGATGACAGTGAAAGCCCAAGATACATTTGTGAGCTCTACACAAGAAATAAGCCTCTGGCGATTTTCTTTTATTCATAATAGAGGGATGAGAAAATTCATAATAGAGGGATGAGAAAAATTGGAGAGATGACTACAGGAGAACAAAATGATAAACATGACTTTAACAGTGAAAACCTTGCCAGTTGATCCATTCTCTGATGTATGTTGGGCCTGATCTGGCTTTCAACATTTTCTGTCTTTTTATTTTTGCCCTTTTTTCATATTGGGTTTATCTCGGATGTATTTTGTCATTGGGGGGATAACCCTCTTGAATTTTGGTCATATGTTTTTCCATTTTTCAGTAGATAAAACCCAGGATTGGTGAACCTATACAGATAGCAAGTAGAATAAGGGTTTCTGGGGGACATAGTGGGTAAAGAGGAAATGATATCAAGGAGTTCAGGAAGGAAAAGAATGTTTCGAAACTGATTGTGGTAACAATTGTACAATACTGCTCCATGTGACTGAACTATGGAATGATACCTGTATTAGTTCCTAATAAGTGGTTTTGGAAAAAAATACAAAGCATATATATAAAATAATAATAATCAATGGTCACTCTGTTCATAATTTTTATCAACTCGAAGTACTTTCATACCAATTTGAAAAATCACTTTTCTTACCTTAATGATAAAGCTGTATTTTCTTGAACTCTCCCCAGTATAAGACCTTCATAAGGTTTTTTGTGTTGAGAATCTAATGGAAACACAAACTCTCCTGAATTGGTGATCTAATATAAAAGAATCAGGGGGGAAAATTGTAAATATATGGGGAAGTATCTACTATACAGTATCTACTAAATATCCTAGAATACATATGTATATATGCATACATATACTGTAGGGCAGGGCTATTCAAATGTAATGAAAGCCATAAATGTGAGCCATGTGTGTAATTTTCAATTATTTGAACATGTAATCAGGAGACTCGTCCCTAGAAAACATGCTTGCCAGAGTGGAGGGGCAGTGAAAAAGAGGCTGACACAGGACCGAACAGTTTTGTTCTGTTGGACAGAGCCTGCTTAGAGTTCGAACCAACCTGACGGTACCTAATAACCACTTAACAAGAATGTCACTATAAAAGTTTGGGTTTTGTTAATGGTAAAATTAATTTTAATTGTATGTTTAATTAAACCTAATATATAAAACATTTCTATATATAATCAATTTTAAGTTATTGATATATTACATTTTTAATACTAGTTCTTTGAAACTCAATGTATAATTTACATTTACAGCACATCTCAATTTGGATCAGTCACATTCAAATATTGAAAATGTATATGCATGCAGCTCATGGGTACCATACTAGACAGAGAAGCTCTAAGGGAGTAAATAATTTTTAAATATAGCTATGACAGCATCTTACATTCACATAGTTTCTATTTTTTACTAAAAGTTATTCGGAAAACTATTTCATCAATAATCTACTTGTTCATTTATCAAGGTACTATTGCTGTTTGCTGGTACTGTGCCTAAACAGATCAAAAACAGCAATGACCTTTAGTTACAAAAGTAGTGTCATTAGATGGTGGCAGAGCTAAAATTAATAAGGAAAGAAACTGGGTGGTTGGTGAGTTATACAATATCTGGTCCGGAAACTAGCCTTTGACCTTTGAAATTTAGAAATTCAATTTTAATATTTCACCCTATAGTAATTAAACTCACAGGACTCACAGAAACATACTCAATTGAACACATAATTTATAAGAGATTTTGGAGGTTTTTTTATTTTAATAAATCATTTTATTGGGTGTTTTTATGGCTCTTTTAACAATCCATACATTCATTGTATCAAGCACATTTGTACATATATTGCCATCAACATTTCCAAAACATTTTCTTCCTACTTGAGCCCTTGGCATCAGCTCCTTTTTTTCCCCTCCCTCCCCTCCCCTTCTGCCCTCGTGAACCTATGATAATTTATACATTATTTTTATTTTCATATTTTACATCGTCCGCTGTCTCCCCTTACCTATGTTTCTGTTGTTAATCCCCTGGCAGGGGGGAGTAGGGGTGTATACCAATCATTGCAATCGGTTCCCCCCTTTGTCCCGCTTCTACCCCCACCTTCCCCCTACCTTCATGGTATCGCTACTCTCATTATTGGTCCAGAGGGGTTTATCTGTCCTGGATTCTGTGTGTCTAGAGCTCTTATCTATACCAGTGTACATGCTCTGGTCTAGCCAGATTTGTAAGGTAAAACTGGGGTCATGATAGTAGGGGTGGAGGAAGCATTAAAGAACCAGAGGAAAGTTGTGTGTTTTGTCGGTGCTATACTGCACCCTGGCTGGCTCGTCCCTTTCATTGTGACCCTTCTGTGAGGGGCTGTCCAATTGTCTACAGATGGGCTTTGGGTCTCCACTCTGTCCCATAATAAAAACTGAAATGCATTAATTTATCATGAGAGTTTAATACTTCCATTATCAGAATATTCATATTTATTACATTTAAGCGTCACCGTGGGATAGGTGTCGGGCCGCTGACCATAAGGTTGATCATTCAAAGCCCCCAGTCACTCCACAGGCGAAACATGAAACTGTTCAGTTAAAAGTTTATACACGGTCCCCAAGAGTCAGGCTGGATTTGACAGCAGTGGGTTCCTATGGAGGAAGCTCTGGACCCACCATGCAAGGACCTGAAAGATCTGTTAAGTAGTCAGTAGGGTCTTCTATATCCCTGAGAGCACAGCAGACAAACATTCTTTTACACATAGTGCTACAGAAACAGTAAATTCTTATTCTTTGACTATCCTTTATGGTAGATGAAGTTACAGAATATACAATTACTTAAACTATCAGTGACATTTAAAAATCATTTCTTAGAACCAGTTACTACAAAAATTAATTGCTGTTTTTATGTATCAACATTCTAATAGTTTTGCTTTCATAAACTCTGGACTACAAGAAGGTTGTCATATTGAGCAGGTTAGAAGGAGGTATTATTAAAGTCCTATTGTGGTCCTATGCCAAATCAACCAAAGCTAAGACCATAGATACACCATGAAAGCAGTTACAACTGAGAATCTTTGTTAAGTCTCATAAAATAGGTACAAGGAACCACTGGACACTGTTTTCACAAGATATCCCAATACACTGCAAAGCATGTGAAAATACAACTGTACTGTGTCAAAAATGACCATACCATCTATGTAAGTATTAAACATTTGTTAGTAACTTGGTTTGTCTTTTTTAAATTGAGGAGGGCTTTTGTGGAAGTCATCTTTGTAGATAATGCATCTCTAAAAAGATGTCCACTAAACTCTGTATTCATGCCTTACTTCTATGTATTTCTTGGCATTCTTACATTATGCCGAGATAATAAGATCATTCAAGCAACCCTAGAGATTCAAAATGTGCATTGTAGCATGGAAAGCACTGAAAACCTAAATTAAGACTTAGAATAGAGATGGTTCTTCCTTCCAGCATCTGTTATTTGTTATTCTCTCTCATCCTCTATAACACCCCCCCAAAGTAGAGAAAATTACAAAAAGTGACCAAAATTTGTTTGTGTGTGTACACGTAAAATAGAAGACACAGCATAAGATTTCCTATGCCTAATGATTGTTATGGATTAAAATTCATTCCCCAAAAAGCTATGTTAAAGTTCTAAGCTATGTGAATACAGCCATGTTTGTAAACAGCCTTTCTCTGAAGATGTATCAGTTAAGTCAACAAGGCGATACCAAGCAGGACAGGTCTTAATTCTTTCTGAGTGCTATCTCATAAATTCATAGCGCACACAAAGATGCAACCAGGAAGAAGACTCCCATATCAAGATGTATCTTCGGGTCAAAGAAGGCCAAAGCTTGCCAGGAGCAAATACTCCTAAGAGCCTGGGAGCAGTCAGTACCACAGATGCCCTCTGTGGTTTGGACTTCTCATCAGAACCGTGAGATCAGAAACCCCCACTTTGAGCTCTGTGTCACTGCAGTCCTCGGAGCCTAAATCAGTGATGTTCCGGTGACCTAAACGTTTGTTCAGTTGGTGTTTTTAAACAGCCATCAGTTTTTACTGTGTTTCATTCTGGTGTCTCTGAGTTACTTTCCACGGCCAGCACAATTACTAAAGAAGAGCCAGAGAAAGAAGCTAAAGCCTCGAGGAGAAGATACTAAAAAATAAGCTTAAATTAGACCGTGTTGAAGGAGTACGGCAGTAAGGTGAACTTTAAAAAGTAGGTGGTACTTTTATGTGGTGTACATATCAGATTATAACTGACAAATAACTTCTGAACTTACTTTTACCCAGTGCCATTCTGCAACTACCTCCACAGACCAACAGGGGTAAAGTTCTTCTTTTACAAAACGTAGGTGTTTCTGTCTATTGGTCACCCATGTAATCACAAGACAGTTTGGAGCCGCCATTTTAGGGACAGGTATTTGCTTTATTTGCAGAGGTGATAAATAACTGTACCTAAAATTGATGGGGAAAACAAAACACAACATTTTAATCACTGCAGAGAAAAGGAAAATAAGCAGGAAAAAGGCCTGTGTAATAACACTGAATCAGCAAACACAAAACTCCAGAAATTATTCTTGTAACTAAATCAGGAGTCACAGTGACATCTGGTGGACACATGTTAATACACTGGTTAGAATAACTTCATTATTCTTTTTTGTAACTTCATTTTCAGGTTTACTATCTTAAAATTATCAGGCTATATTTCTTTTTATCACTTTTAAACACATTTCGGTTATTTTATGAATATTTAAGTTATGCTTTTCTCTCACTCAAAATAAACCATATACCATTGGACCCCATAAGCTGCATTAACTACTGTCTCAGCAACCCAAGTCAAAACCTGCACATAACTCATGGTCACACAACATAGTAAATGCATTAAGGCCACTGAATTATATATTTTAAAATGGTTAGAATGACAAAGTTTACTATATAATAAAAATAGTTCCAGAAATCAGATCAACTGGTTGGGTAGGAGGATTGAATGGAAAAGGCAGGAGAGAATTTTCTAGGGTAATGGAAATGTTCTGCATTTATTGGGGTGTACAAATTCTTCTCAAGACTCATTACACTACATAGTTTAAGTGTATGTGTGTTACTGTATATAAATTATACCTCAATGAGATTGATATAAGAAAAAATTCACCAGACTTCACCTAACACCAACGTAGTGTGAGGTTGGCTATACTAAAGTCAATTTATTTCAACATAGCTGTTCATATCCACATATAATCCGTAAATCCTGCCGAAAATACTGGCCCTCAGTCACGTATCAGTTGACCCAGCCTTATCATTACATTTGCAACCTCTAAACAGTTATCCTATTTCTTTACACCTTTCCAATCAGTTCCACTGGGTTCTCGGAAATCTTTATTCTCATTTAAAAAAAAAAAAAAGCCAAAGCTATTCGTATGAAGTCTGGTTCTCTCCCTACAATAAGGTTGTTCTAGAGTACCCAACCACATGAATTGCGGTTCTTTCTCCAAAGGTCAGTCTTCCCCTGCCGCTGCTTTCAGACAATGTATCATTCCTGTTTCCATTTGAAGATACACACTCACTCTTTCTCTCTTTGAGTGAGACCATTCCGCTATCCTGGTCTTTAACCTTTCTTAGTGAACTGGCTCCATTCTCACTATCAACAGTTAATGAAAACTTAATCTCCGAGATCCCTCTACCTCACCCACAGAAACGTCATTATATACAGGGAAATTTCAAAGCACACTCCATAGAATGTGCATACCTCAATTCTCCTTTGCCTAAACAAATACAATTTCATTCTTTCCATTTCAATATTTCAATCCTCTCTTTATAACCTTGTTTTACTCATACTTGTTCCAACTCTGTAACCAAAAACATCTATCCCTGGTCACAAGCTCCTCTCCTCAAAGCAACCAGAGCACCACCTCTCCACTTCACTGAGCCTATCAGTTTTTTCCTGATGCAAGTACTCCTCTCCACATAGGTTATAAGGATATGGTATTTCTCACTAACACTTTTAACTCCCAAATGCCATCTATCAATCCTATCATTCCTGCAAACCAACAATCCTAAATCAAGACTATAATTTAATTCTACTTTATTCTGAGAAAATCAAGTGAAGGAAAAACAAATGATCAATAAGCATTTACTAAGTCCATTCTCACATTCAACCCTATGAATCTTGTTTTTTAACTTACTTTTAATCTTATTCACATCACTCTTGGTCTATGAATTTAAGTTACACATCAGTAAAAATAAAGATCATACTCCTTCATCTACCAAACCTCTCTTTCTGTATACAGTTAAGCTGATACCATTCCTCTTGTGGATTTGGAGTAAATTACAGTTCTTGAATCACACAGAATGCCGTGCTTCAACTCTCCTTTTCTGTACTGAGTTTCACTTACCTAGTCCTATATATCTTCTTAATTCATATACATTTCCATTTTGTATTTTCTTTCTTTCAATTATAAAGATTAATACATTTACACTTAAAGTCATGACTAATAAAAAATAGTTTCTGCCATTTTTGTGTTTTCCATAGCTTATTAATTTTGTATTCCTTATTCCCTTCACTGCTCCTTGCATTTGTTTTTGTTGTTGTCCTAATAATGATTTGGATTTCCTGTTCTTTTCATGTATACTTTTAGATATTTCCTTTTGGGTAGCTTGATAACTTCATTTAATAATCTAGTTTAAATTGATACCAACTTAACTTCAAGAAATCACTGAAGATATGGGTACTAAGCCAAATATGGCGAAGAAACCATATGGTAGCTAGCTGTCAGAATTAATAGAATCAGAGCTCTTAAAAGCTTGTCTTAAAACAAGCAGTCATCAAAAAACAAAACAAAAAACCAAGCAGTCATCTAAGTGAGATGTCAAATAGGTCCACATGGAGGAAGCACGCCAGTCTGTGTGATTCAAGAACTGTAATTTACAAACTCCAAATCCACAAGAGAATGGTACCAGAGCTGAAATGTGAACACCCAGTTTGCAGAAGACTATGGATGACAGTGGAAGCCCAAAATCCATCACGGGGTCCTCACACAGATTAAGCCTCTGGTGAAACCTCTCTGACGATAATCAAGGGAGACAAAGTGCATGCTAAAGTCGATTATGACAGATGTAGTAAGGTGAAAATGCAATACCTTTTTGTTTGATTTCCCTTTTGATTCATTCAGAAGTTGTTTCAGTTTTTAATATTTTATGCTTTTTGAATGAGATTTTCCTGCTTTGTCTAGTCATCGTTTCTAAGTATTTGTGTGTGTGTGTGTGTGTGTGTGTGTGTGTGTTTTCACTTCCTATTTGTATTTCATGATTTTCTGATTAGGAAGCCCAGGATGGGTAAATCCATAGAGACAATAACTAAACTGCCTAGGCGCATGGCAGGGGAGGATGGACAGAAATGGAGAAACGAATGACAATGAGGACAAGAAAAAATGTTCTGGAACTGATTGTGGTGATGACTGCATGAATCTTAATAAAATTGCATGATTAAATTACATGATATGTGAAGTACATTCCAATTAAAATACATTAAAAAACAAATTCAATAACATGTGAAAGGCCCATTCCTATCACCTCTTCCCACAGTCACTCCGTTTTCACTTCTCTGGAAATGTCTTAATTTTGTCCTCATTCTTGAAAGAAGTTGTCTTAGCTGCCATTTCTTTCCTTCAGAACTTTACCATCCCACTGCTTTCAGGCTTCAAAGGCTTCTAAGGAAAAATGGATGCTTTTTTGGTGACAATTCATTTTTCTCTTGCTGATTTCAGTATTTTCTTTATCTTTGGTTTTCAAGAATTTGTTTACATTGTGTCATGATGTGAGTCTCTAGCATTACCTTAAATGGAGTTCATTAAGCTCCTTGGACATATAGCTTCATGTTCTTCTTACAATTTTTGTAAGTTTGCTATCATTTTTTATTCAAACATTCTTTCTGTTCTTTCTCTCTTCTTTGAGATTCTAATAATGCACACTTATCAGCCTAGTAGTATACAATTCCCTCAAGCTCTGTTTTTGAGTCTTTGTTCTTTCTGCTTCTCAAACTGGAGAATAAATTTATCTTCTAATTCACCAATTCTTCCTTCTGGAAGCTCAAATTTGTCACTGAATACTTCCAAGGAATATTTCATTTCAGTTGCTGAAATTTTAAATTCCAGCCATTGTTTGGTTCTTTTAATTGGTTCCTTTTAATTTGGTTCCTCTTTATTTTTCTCATTTGTCCGTGTGTCATTTTCCTGATTTTCTTTTGTTTTCCATGTTTTTCTTTAGTTTCTTAAGCTTAGTACTGTCTTTAATACCTTCTATGCTGACCATTACCTGGGCTGCCATAAAAATGATTTCTGGAATTTCATTTTGATTTTTTTGAATGGGCCATCTTTCCAGTTTCTATTATTTCTTGGTTAAAATCTAGACATTAAATATTATAATGTGGTTAACCCTGACACTTTCCTGGGTATAGATTCATTTTTTTAATTGTTGGAGCCTTTACTAGTGCATCTTAGTGACTTCCCCCAACTGTTTTTGTAAGAACAGTCCTCCTTGATGTGCGTGACCAGAGAATTCTATTCAGACTGACCAACTAATATTTCAATAGTGAAATATTAGTTGCATTCTGGGGAAACAAGAAAAAAAGCAATAATAATCTTTTACTTTTTAAAAACAAAACCACAGACACATATTTTTTTAAAAGCCACTTCTCCCAGTCTTTGCAACTTAGCTTTGGGTTGAGGCCCTCTTTCAACCTAAAAACAACCTAAAAATGCTGTTGACCAGGGGTGTCAAACTGGCGGCCTACAGGCCACATGTGGCCCCAGGGTAATTTTTTGTGGCCCACGATGCTCTGAAATAAAATGTAATGAGGGAACTGTGTGTACGGTATGCCTGAAATAAAATGTAATGAGGGAATTGTGTGCACGGTATGCCGTACACACAATGCCCTCATTACATTTTATTTCAGAGCATCATGGGCCACAAAAAAATTACCTTGGGGGCCACCAGTTTGACACCCCTGCTATAGACCATTAAAGAAGCAGGTGAAAATGTAGGTCTCTCTTCATAGCATGTGTCTTTGCCTTGAGCAAAAGTGTACTGTTCTGTTCCCCTATATCCACAGTACTTTTGTTTGGTTTTTTTTATACAGTAATTTAAAAAGCAATAATTTCTGTAAGGAATCCTCACTCTTGGTTCTCCTTCAGCAGGTAAGAGTTAATTGGATGTTCCATTCATACTATTTGGTTCCAGACAACTGAGGGTGATCACAGCCTTTTCAAATGGTTCATCACAACTTTCCCACCCCTTAGGAACTCTCCAGCATGCCTACCACAGAAATACCTCCCTTCAGTCCTTAAAGTAGCCCCAGACAAATCAGGACAGACACACACCAAGATTTGCTAATATATTCTGTCTCCCTCATTCCAGTGTGAGAGATGAAGTTCACTCCCTAAGAGTGCAGGTCAGCCCACCACTGCTGCGGACAGGCTAGGGCAGTGAAGGGTGCAAACAGGAGAAAACATGTTTTCTTTTTTTTCGTGGAAGAGACCTTTTATTTTTAATTCCTTTTTTTTTTTTTTCAGATCATTTTATTATGATTTCTTACCAATTAAAAGTTGCCTTTTTCTCCCCCCCACTATCATGATCCCAATTCTGCCTTGCAAATCTGGCTGGACCAGAGGATGTACATTGTACAGATAGCAACTGGAAACACAGGGAATCCAGGGTAGATGACTCCTTCAGGACCAGTGGTGGGTAAGAGGAGTGATGCCTGGAGGGTGAGGGAATGTGAGGTAGAAGGGGGGAACCGATTACAAGAATCTAAGTATAGCCTCCTCCCTGGGGTATGGACAGCAGAGAAGAGGGCGGAGGGAGATGTCGGACAGCGTAACTTATGACAAAACTATAATAATTTATGAATTATAAAGGGTTCATGAGGGAGGGGAGAGTGGGGAGGGAGGGGGAAATGAGCAACTGATATTAAGGGCTAAAGTAGAAGGCAAATGTTTTGAGAATGATGAGGGCAACAAATGTATATATGTGCTTGACACAATGGATGGATGTATGGACTGTGATAAGAATTGCACGGGCCCCCAATAAAATTTTTTTTAAAGTTGCCTTTTTCTAGAGTCAATGTTCATTTATTTGCTGCTTCCCTCCTTTAAAAATTTTTACAGAATTGAGTCTAAAGATTTCGTTCTGATGGTCATGTGGGGAAACAAAACACACATATGCAATAACAAAATGTAATACACAATTCTGTATTGGAAGCCCTGGTGGCTTAGTGGGTTATGTGTTCAGCTGCTAGCACTAAGGTCAGCATTGGAAACTACCAGCTGCTTCACAGGAGAGGCTTTCTACTCCTGTAAAGATTTACAGTCTCCAAAAACAATGGGGCAGTTCTACTCTGCCCTACAGGATTCACTATGTGTTGGAATGGACTTGATCACAGTGAGTTTTGTTTTATTATTATTATTATCATTATTATTATTATTGGATCTCAGATATGAACCACAAAAGCAAAATTTCATCCAATAAAGGTGAGTGAGAAGATCAGTGGAAAATATTAATATAAAATAAAGAATCTACAACAGTATCAATATTAATTCCGTTAGGGAAGATAATGGTATTATGTAAGCAAATGTTCTTGTTCTGAAGAGATACAGGCTAAAGTATCTGTGGGTGAAATCTTGATTTTTTGCAATATCAGATTTTTTTTTCAAGTAGAGAAATCAAGACAGAACATGCAAACAAATGCGGTAAAATGTTAATACAAGTGAATTTTATTTTATTTTATTTTATTTTAATGAAAGGTAATTTTTATTCAGGTACTATTCTTTAAGTCTCACAGAAAGTTTGATATTTTCAAAACCAAAAGCTGAGATTAAAAATTGAAGAAAAAAAAAAGGGGTGGTGGGGAGGAGATGAGTCACTCAGGGTGCAGTGTAGCATCGCTGAAACACACAACTTTCCTCTAGTTCTTAAATGCTTCCTTCCCCCACCCCACCCTGCCACTATCATGATCCCAATTTTACCTTACAAACTGGTTAGACCAGAGGACGTACAGTGGTGCAGATAGGAACTGGGAACACAGGGAATCTAGAGCACATGATCCTGTCAGGACCAGTAGTGGTGTGAGTGGTGATACCGGGAGGGTGGAGGGAGGGTGGGGGTAGAAAGGGGGAACCAATTACAAGGATCTACGTATAATCTCCCCCCTGGGGGATGGATAACAGAAAAGTGGGTGAAGGGAGACGTCAGACAGTGTAAGAGATGATAAAATAATCATTTGTAAATTATCAAAGGTTTATGAGGGAGGGAGAGTGGGGAAGAAGGGGGGCGATTAGGAGCTGATTCCAAGAGCCCAAGCAGACAGCAAACGTCTTGAGAATGATGAAGGTGACAAATGTACACAATTGATGTATGTATGTGTGGGGAGAAGTCAGACACTTGCTGCCAGACTGCTGTCTCATCCCACAGCAGGGCTGGGCCTGCTCCCTGCTGCTGGGGACAATGGCCTACTTCTCTGAAGCTTTGGGACCATTAGCTTGGTTCCTCTAGGTGGGGTTTGCACCCTACTGATAATGTTCCTATGGAGACCCAGAGACCAACCCCTAGACCACCCACTCATTGCTGTGTAACCTATAGTGCAGCCCCTTCCTGTGACGTATGTCTTTACCTGTAATTAGTGGGCTGGATTGCCCCCAAAAGGTATATAGGTGTGAGTCAGCGGAACTTCTCGCTCTGACCCTGAGCTCCTTGCTGCTCACTCCCTGGTCACTCCCCTCTCCCTTGTTCCCTTTCCCTCCTTCCCTTCCCCCTCTCCACGTGGACCACCAAGCTGGGCTGAGGTGAGCAATGTTGCTATGTATCATGCCTGACTGTATTATTGTATTATCTCTCATGCTCTCGATGACTTTAATATAATACTTATATATCTCAACCGTACAATTGTGCATTACTGAACCCAGAAGTAGTATTACTGAACCAGTGAGTTCTAGCAGCGGGTGGGGGCTGGTCCCCTCACCCTCCGTCCGCACAATTTTATTTAATACTACATGTATGGATTGTGATAAGAGTTGTATGAGCCCCCAATGACTTTTTTAAATTGAAAAAAAAAAGTTACAAGATTATAAATATTTACAAGAGGAATTCTCAAAATCTTTCAATATATACAAAAGTTTCAAATGTATCTAAAAGTGTCATAAAAATACTATAAAATAAGGAATCTATTATTTAAAATAATAAAAGCCACCTACCAGAGATACTATTCACTTCCTTCACTGCCATCTAGTCAAGGCCGGCTCATAACAACCTACAGGACAGGGTAGAACTGCTGGGAGTTACTGAGACTGTAATTGTTTATGGGAGCAGCCTAATGCGTTTAACTACTACACCACCTGGGCAGCCCAATGCGTTTAACTACTACACCACTGGGCTCCAGCAATACTAACAGAATCAAATGCTTCTTTACATGGTTTCTTTTTTTTGGCATTTGAGATTTTTTATTATTATTAAAAGATCATTTTATTGGGGGCTCTTACAACTCTTATTACAATCCATACATCAACTGTATCAGACATATTTGTACATATGTTGCCATCATTCTTTTCTAGACATTTACTTTCTATTGAGCCCCTGGTATCAGCTCCTCTTTTTACCCTCCCTCCGCCCACCCCCTTGTGGCCCCTTGATAAATTATAAATTATTATTATTTTCATATCTCACCCGACCGCTGTCTCCCCTTCCCCCATTGTTTGATGTTCTTCTCCGAGGGGTGTCTATGGTTATGTCTATCATTGCGATCAGTCTCCTCTTCCTCCCCTTTACTTCCCCGCTTCCCCCTCTCCTTCTGGAATCACTATTCCCATTCCTCTTCCTGGATTCCATGTGTCATGAGCTCTTATCTCTTATCTACACCTGTGCACTGCTCCGGTCTAGTCCAAAGTGAGAAGCAGCAATGGGGTCATGAGAGTGGGGGGTGAGGAAGCCTCAAAGAAAGAGAGGAATACCAGGCCTTGAGGACAATGACCCCAATTAGAGCAGCCAGTCCACAGAGAGGACCACATGGCAAGCCCCACTATGAGACATGATGCCCCTCACTAACCCATGGCCCTGCGGGGGACAGCACGGGAGACACAGTGTGGGAACTGCACCCGATCTGATCCCATCACACAGAGGCAAAGCACTGGGGGAGTGCAGTGGACCAGCAAGGGAATGGAGCGGCAAGGTCCCCAGGGAATGCTGAAGGTGGACTTTGGGGCCAGGGCATGGTGCCCCAACAGA
>NW_022111300.1:3699696-3712685 GCF_000313985.2 Echinops telfairi | reverse complement strand
TACAAATGTGCTTTACACAATTGATGTATGTATGGATTGTGATAAGAGTTGTATGAGGCCCTAATAAAATGATTTTTTTAAAAAAGAAACAGAGGAATACCGTGTTTCTTCTTTCTTTAGTTTTTTTTTTTTCAGGGGAGAGTGCGAACGCAGTCCCCCACTACCACAAACTATGCAGTCGAGTTTTCCACATTTGGGGAAATCTCAGGAGTGCAATGGATAAGCCTCACCCTGGGAAAACCACCTTCGTGATCATGGTACCTCCCCTGCCAGGTAAGTATCGGAATATTGTGTTTCATCAGTGCTTTACTGCATTCTGGTTGACTCATCCCTTCCCTGTTCTTTACATGTGTTTTTATTTAACATGCTTTTAACATACAAAAAATACTGAAAATTGAGATACGAAAATCTATTCATTTTCATTAATAATGAAAGTGAGATTTAAGCTATATTAATTCTGAGAGAAAAATATCCCAAAATGGCCTTTGTGATTTTAAATTTAACACTCCATTCTCTATTAAAGTGAGAAGCAAAAAGTAGTCTATATGATTTATCAATGTCCTGTTTAGTCTGAGGTTTTATTCTAATTCAATAGGCAGCTAACCACTAAGCAACCACAACAGATGGAAAAGAATATAAAATTAGTTCAGGAAAGACACTAAAGAAAATAACAAAACAAAAAAAGCTACAACACACAGCAACAACAAATTCTGAGGAGGAGAGATAATTTGATTGCCACAGCTATCACTTTTTATTATATAAAACATCAAGTGTTGAATAACAAAGAAAATTGCAACACATTCAAAGAAAGAAGAAAGTACAGTCCATAAATGAGAAATTAAAAAGGCAAGAAATAAAAATAGTCTAAAGAATACAATGAGATTGGACCAACTAGACAAAGATTTTAAACAAGCTTTTTCAAATATGTTTAAAAAGAGCTAAATAAAAACATGGACAATGAATTTGAGCAGCAGTCAAGAGCAATGCATAACTAAGTGCAGATATCAATAAAGAAACAGAAATTACAAAAAGACCCTGAATTGCACAATAACTAAACTAAAAAATTCACTAGAGGGGCTTAACAGTTAATTTAACCATACAGAGTAAAAAACTGCTGAACTTGAAGAAAAATAAATTGAGCTTTGAAATGTGAAAACAAGAAACATTAAGCAGAGCATAAGGAAACTGTGGAACACCAACATACCCAATATGAAAATCTCAGCAGGAGAAGCGAAAGGGGAGGAGATCATTTGATGAAATAATTACCAAATTCTTCTCAAATTGATTAAAAAAAAAACCCACGAATCTACACATTTTAGAAGCTTAACAAAGTCAAGCTGGATAAACTCAAAGAAATTCAAACCAAGACACATTATAATCACACCATGAAGAGACACAGAAAGAACAGTGAAAACAACAAGAGTGAAGACACTCAGCATGAACAAGAGGCCTCCCTAAGACTAACAACTGACTTCTCACCAGAAACCATGGAGTATAGAAAGCAATAGCATGAAAGGTGTAAAATGCTAAAAGACAAAGAAGTATGACTTTACAAACGGCGAAATTATTTTTAAGTGATTAAAAAAAAGATACACTGTCAGAATAGGCAAATATTGATAAGAGTTTATTACTAGCATATCTTTCCTGCAAAGTGAGACCTTGAGACTGAATAATGGTCACTGGAAATTTTCTCAAATCTGTATGATAAAATAAAGAATACCAGCAAGGGTTACTATATATTAAAATATACATACAAAAGGTATTATTAATGACTTTTTTGTTTAAAATTCCTTTTTACTAACATTTAAAATCTACTATACAGAGTAATGCATATAAAATCTAGGTTGATGGGCACATAATATATTTAAAAATCTATTAAATGAATAAACACATGAATAAAATTGACAAAAGCTGTGTAAATTAGGGAAGGTAAAAAGAACTATTAAAAGCATAGTTTATACACAATTACTATTAAATTGTTATTAATCTGTACTACGTTGTTATAAATTAAGAAATTAATTATATGCTCCAAGATAATCACTTAGAAAATAATTCAGTAACATAATAAAAGAAACAATAAGGGAATTAAAATGGCACACTTGATAAACATGATAAACACAAAGGATGATAGTAACCAAGAAACTAAAACAAATGAGAAAATTAAGTAATAAGTAATTGTACTAATTGTCAGTTTGCCATACTGTGGTGGCTTGTGTGTTGCTGTGGTGCGGGAAGAAAGGTCATTAGTATTTTCAAATACCAGCAGAAGCACCCTATGTAAACAGGTTTGAGCAGAGCTACCAGACTAAGAGGAAGAGACTGTCTACTTCAGAGGGATCAGCCACTGAAAACCGTATGGATAGCACCATAAACATTGTCAAATACTGAAAATTTCATGAACAGCAGCAGACCATTGTCAAATACAGTGTCAGAAAGGTAAACCCTGACTGGAAGGTATTCAAAATATAACTGAGGATTAGCTGCCTTCTCAAAGTAGAACTGACTATGTGATATGACTGAAGTATAGCCTTCAAGATCTACACTTGCTGATGAGCATGACTCAAAATTAGAAGGGCTGCAAACATCTATTAATAATTGGAGCTTAGAATGTATGAAGTATTAATCTAGGAAAATTAGAAGCTGTCAAAATTTAAATTGAATGCATATAGATGTCAGTGAGCTGATTGGCATTTTGCCATTTTGAGTAAGAAAACAGTATGGTTTACTATTTACTATTATGCCAGAAATGACATAAAGGCATGGCATTGCATTCAAGATTAATCTTGAAGTAAATGCTGTTCATGATAGGATAATATCTATCCACAGACAAGAGGAAAGTAAATGGAAATAGTGGAAAGAACTAGGAGGCAAAGGGCATTTATAGATGTCTGAATACAGCCATGTGCATGTGTAAATATATTTATATGTGACAATGGGGAAATATATCTACGTGCATATATTTATACATTTAGTATTAAGGTAGCAGATGGACATTGGGCCTCTACTCAAGTACTCCCTCAATGCAAGAACACTTTGTTCTACTAAACTGGCAATCCCTGATGCTCACCTTCCCGACATGATCATTGAAGACAAAGCGGGTACATAAGCAAATGTGGTGAAGAAAGCTGATGGTGCCGGGCTATCAAAATATATAGCGTCTGGGGTCATAATGGCTTGAAGATAAACAAGCCGCCATCTAGCTGAGAAGCAACAAAGCCCACATGGAAGAAGCCTGTGTGATCATGAGGTATTGATAGGATCAGGCATCAAAGAACAAAAAATCTTATCATTGTGAATGAGGGGGAGTGCGGGGTGGAGACCCAAAGCCCATCTGTAGGCAACTGGACATCCCCTTACAGAAGGGGTAGCGGGGAGGAGATGAGCCACTCAGGCAGGGTACAGTATAGCAACAAGGAAACATACAACTTTCCTCTTGTTCTTTAATGCTCCCTCCCCATGATCCCAATTCTATCTAACAAATCCAGCTAGACCAGAGGATGCACACTGGTACAGAAAAGAACTGGAAACACAGGGAATCCAGGACAGATAAACCATTCAGGAGCAATAATGTGAGTAGTAATACCAGGAGGGGAAGGGGAAGGTGTGATAGAAAAGGGAAACCGATCACAAGGATCTACATATAACCCCCCACCCCCCTGGGGAACAGACAACAAAAAGTGGGTGAAGGGAGGCATTGGACAGTGTAAGACATGAAAAAATAATAATAATTTATAAATTATCAAGGGTTCGTGAGTAAGGGGGGCAGGGAGGGGGAAAAAACGAGGAGCTGATACCAAGGGCTCAAGTAGAAAGGAAATGTTTTGAGAATGATGATGACAATAAATGTACAAATGTGCTTGACACATTGATGTATGTATGGATTGTGATCAGAGTTGCACGAGCCCCCAATAAATGATTTTTTTTAAAAACTGCACTGTCAAAGAAATGTGTGCAATAATGTGGAAAATAAAAGTCAGCTTGGGAAAAAACTATATATATATACATTCAAGGAAATTATTTATTGTAAAAATTTATGCACCAACCATTAAAACTAGTGATGAAGAAATTTTTAAATTATCAATTCAAACATGAAATCATGATATACTAATAATTATTGGTGATTAGAATGCAAAGGTTGTAAACAAAGAGGAAGAAGCAATATTTGGAAAATGGGGTCTTGATAGAAATGAAGCTAGAGATTGCATGACAGAATTTTGCAAGAACACTGACTTCTGCAGGGAAAATACCTTTCTTAAACAAAAAAAAAGGCACTAAACACAGAGAGATCTTCCGAAGTAATACTTGTGCATTAGCTGAGGTTTTCAGTACATTTTTAATGCAGTTTTTGTGGTAAAATTAGGTGCCTCAGCTGAGATTTGGGTCAGCTTAAACTCGAGTATATATGGTACATAGAAATCAATTGACTATATCTATGAGAAGAGACCATGGAGAAGCTCAATATTGGCAGTTAAAATCAGGCCAGGGGCAAACTGTGGAATGAAGTATCAAATGTGCATATATAAATGCAGGTTGGAGCTGAAGAAAATTGAAACAAGTCCATAAGAGCCAAAATATGACCTTGAGTTCAACCCACCTGAATTTCCCTGAATTTTAGGAGCATTTCAAGAACAGATTTGACACAATGAACACTAATAATGGAAGACTTGATGAACTGGGGAATGGCATCAAGAACATGGTACATGAAGAAAGCTAAAGGCTATTGTGTTAGACAGGGTTCTCTAGAGAGATAGAACCAAATTGCTGATAATTTAATATATTTATTTATAAAGATAATTAGATATATAACAAGAAATGAACTGTTAAATCATATACAGATAAATATATAATACAAGAAAGAAAGTTAAATTATAAAGCACTACAAATGGCTCAGTGAAACTCACTGCCGTGAGAGAGTTGTGAGAGACTAGCAGTCCTTCCAGTCCAATCTGCTGCCAGCTCTTCCTCTATTTATAGAAGGAGCTAGGCTATGTCAGCACAGCAGCCAATCAGAAGGCAGGTCACCAACTGCCAGTCCCCAGCTCCAGCTATGTCTTAAAGGGACTTCAACTTACAGCGACACAGTCCACAGGCTAGGCGTCCCACAGGTGGTGTAGCCTTTAAATTGAGGCACAGGAGAAGCAAGGCAGCCGCACACTAGTCTGATGATCAAAGAGCGAGAGAGACAAGAAAGGCGAGACTCACGAAGGCATTTATCTCTCTGCCCTTCAGTTAATCCCACTTGTGTTTATTGGCCAGGCTGGCACAATAAACTATCTCAGCTATTAAGAAGACAAGAAAGAAAAGATCAAAGCAGACATCAGAAGAGACTGAAATTTGCTCTTAGTCATGGAGTAGCTACGGCAAAAAATTTCAAAGGACAGCTCAAGAAGACAAAAGTGTCGTGATGATATGTGTAAAGACCCAGAGTTTTAAAACTAAAAAGGAGGAGCATGCTCATTAATCTGAAACAACTAAAGAAAAAAAAATTCACGCTTTGAATTGCAATAGTTAAGAGCAAAATATTACACAAGGCAAGCAGCAGCAAACGAAATGAGAAAGAATGCGAGGGACTATTTTAAAAACAGGGAAAGAAACTCCTCGGCTGGGCAGAGTGGCGCTTTCCTAGAAAGCATCCAGCAACTTGCTCTGAGTTAGTGCGCCCAGTGGCATCTCCTGGTCACACTTAACTTTTTAGTAAAAGCAGTTTTGCTTCAACCTCGGTTTTTGTGATGGCCAATTTAAGAGAATGGCCATGCGTCCATGAAATTTTGTTTCCTGCTCAGGGAAAAAGGACACATAAACTGTTGTGGTATTGAGCACAGCTTATAAGGACAACACTATGGAAAAAACTTAAGTGTATAAGTGGTTTCTCGTTTCAAAAAAAGGTAAAATGTCCATCGATGACAAACCTTGTTCTGGCCATCCATCAACCTCTCAAATGGACAAAAATGTGCAAAATTTGTGCACTTGTGATTGAAGACCGACTACAGACCGCTGAAGAGATGGGGAAGTTATTTGGGCTACCGTGGAGCTCAGTTCAGTGAATTTTAATGCAAGATTTGGGAATGAGAAATGTGGCTGCAAAATATGTGCCTTGGGATCTGTCTGACCAGGGAAAAGAGCGTAGACTGGAAACATGCTGTGCTTTCAAAGAACAGCTCAGAAGCCACCCAGACTTTTTCCAAGGTAATTACTGTTGAGGAGACATGGTGCTATTCTTACAACCCAGAAAGCAAACATCAATCAAGCCAGTGGAAGACGCCATCATCACCTGGCCCAAAAAGAGCAGGTCAAGTGAAATCAAAGATCAAGACGATGCTCATTAGTTGTTTTAATGTGAGGAGGATAGTGCATTTGGAGTTCATTCCACCAGGTCAGACTGTTAATCAAGCTTTCTAGTTAGAGGTTCTCAAAAGACTGCTTAACAGGATGCGACAAAAAAGGCCTGATCTGTGGCAGACGGGGGACTGATTTTGCCACCCCGACAATGCACCTGCTCACACAGCCATCTCAGTCCACCAGTTTTTGGCAAAAAACAGCATGTCTCTCTTGCCCCACACACTTGACTCACCTGACCTCCCTCCATGCAACTTTTTGTTTCTGCGAATGAGGAGGGACATGAAAAGAGAGTGATTTGATGACAAAGAAGAGGTGAAGAAAACAATAAGGGAGGCGATGTCAGTCATCCAAACAGATGAATTTGAAAACTATTTCCAAGAATGGAATAGCAGATTTCACAAATGTATTAAATGTAATGGAGTGTACTTTGAAGGCAATAAGGTTGTTTTGTTAAAAATTTTAAATACATAGCTTTGAAAAAATATTCTGGGCTTTTTGAGGGTACCCCCTTGTACACAGAGTCACTAAAAAGAACGAGTTGACATTCAACCATTTCAAAAAGTAGCATATGATGAAGAAATAACACTAGTGAAAGAAGAAGTCCAGAAATTGATGCAATACCAATTGAAATGTTTCAACAAGCTGATGAAGAAATTTGGAAAGCAGCTACTTGGCCAACAGACTGGAAGAGTTCTGTATTTGTAACGATTCCAAAGAAAGGTAATCAACAGAATACTCAAACTATAGAATAATATCGTTAATATAATATTAACATAAAATTAAAAGTTTGCTGAAGATCATTCAACAACAGTTGCAACAGTACATTTACAAGCAGCTACCAGAAATTCAGCCTGAATTCAGAAATGGACGAGGAACATGGTATATTGTTATTGACAAGAGATAGATCATAGCTCAAAGCATAGAATACAAAAAGTTTACTTGTTTTTATTGACAATGTAGAGGCATTCAACTGTGTGAACAATAACAAACTGTGGATCATTTGAGAAGAATGGGAATTCCAGAACACTACATTGTGCTCATGCAGAACCTGTACAAGGAACAAGAGGCAGTTGTGTGGACAGAACAAGGATACTGCAAGGATTAAAATCAAGAAAGGTGTGTGTCAGTGTTGTATCTTCTCACAATACTTAGTCTATATGCTGAGCAATTCATCTGAGAAAGTGGATTATATGATGAAAAGAATATCAGGATTGGAGGAAGGTTTTTTAACAACCTGAAATATGCAAATAACAATTTTGCTTGCTGAAAGTGAGGAAGACTTGAAGGAGCGCTTGCTGATGAAAATCAAGGATTGCAGTCTTCAGTATGAATTACAAAACAATGTAAAGAAAACCAAAATAGTCACAGCTGAATCAATGGGTAACATCATGATAAGTAGAAAAAAGATTGAAGTTGTCATGGATTTTGCCTTGTTCAGATCCACAATCAATACTCATTGAAGCAGTAGTTAAAGAGATCAAATGATGCATTGCAATGGGTAAATCTGCTACACAGGACCTCTTTAAAGGACTGAAAAGCAATGATGCGATTACTTTGAGGACTAAAGTCATGGTATTTTCATTCACCTCATATTCATGTAAAAGTTAGACACTGAATAAAGTCAAGAAAAACTGCTGTGTTTGAATTACGGTGCTGGCGAAGAATATCCAGAGTAACATTGACTGACAAAAGAACAAACAGCTGTCTTGGAATAAGCAAAGCTAGAATACTCCTTAGAGGCAAGAATAGAGAAACTGGGAGGGAGGGGAAAAATGAGGACCTAATATCGGGGGTTTAAGTGGAGAGAAAATGTTTTGAGAATGATGTACAAATGTGCTTTACACAATTGATGTGTGTATGGATTGCGATAACAGTTGTATGAGCCCCTAATAAAATGTTAAAAAAAAAAAAAAGAAAATTAACTTAAAAAAAAAAAAAAAGAAAGAATAGCGAAACTTTGTCTCACGCATTTTGGGACAAGACAGGTCCCTGGAAAAGGGCATCATGTGTGGTAAAGCAGAAGGGCAGCAGAAAGATGAAGGCCCTCGACAGGCAGGATTGGCACAGTGGCTGCAACAACGGGCTCAAACGACACGAAGATTGTGAGGATGCTAGCCATAGGATCAGGCAGTGTGTTGTTCTAGTACACATAGCGGGCTGCTATGAGTCAGAACTGACTGGACAGCACCTAACAATGATTACAATAAATGTATATGCTTTAAATGCCCCAATGGAAAAAGATCGACCAAACAGATTTTTTTAAAAAAGATCCAACTAAATACTGTTTTTAAGAGATTAAACTTTCTATTCAAACACACATTGGGTTAAAAGTAAGAGAATGGGGCAAGATAAAGCCCATCAACATAAATCACAAGCGTGCTGGAGTGACACCCTGGTGGCATAGTGGGCTACAAACCACAAGAAAGATGGACAGGCTATTCTAATATCAGGCAAATATACTTTAAAAAAATTATTATGGAGACAAATGAGGACACGACATAATATTTAGAGGGCCAATCCCTTAAATACCTAATATATATTTTCACTTACCTGTTACTTCTTTTCACTGATTTGTTCTCCCAAGGTGGATCTATTACAATTACATCATATTTTTTCCTGCCTGAAAACAAAAACACAATTCTAGAAAACATCTTCCTCTATATACGATCACTTTTAAAATGAAACATGCTCTTCAAAACGTAAATGCTTTCACTACATACACAAAAATAAGAGAATGAAACATAATTTATCTAGTAAATTAGATATCTCTCATCATTTATTACCGTCAGGAATTTAACATACTTTAACTTACTGCTTTTTTTGAAGATAATACTTGAAGATGACTAAAGCTCACTAAGTTTGACAAAAATGACTGATAAAATCTCTGTAAGTCTCAGCAGTCATGTGTGGTCTTATGATTTCACATGCATCACCACTGGATGGCCCTTTCAGACCTAAATCCTTTTTTACTTTACCCTTTCTGAACTTTCTACTATAAAATACCGTATGTACATGTGTGTAAGCCGAGTTTTTCAGCACATTTTCAATGCAGTTTTTGTGGTAAAATTAAGTGCCTCAGCTGATAACGGGTTGGCTTATACTCGAGTATATACAGTAATTTCAGTCCTATAAAAATGTTCTAAAAATACAGAATTGCCATATAACTTTTACTTATTTTTCCCAAAGGTTAACCTCTTAAATAAGCATATCATGACTAAGAAAAACCAAAAATATTTAAAATGATAAATATTAGTTGATATGCCAACCACAGTAAACATTCCCAATTATCCACGAATGCGCCTTTTTATGGTTCAAGATTTAAAGCAGAATCATGTATTGCATTTAAGTGCCATGCCTCCTCAATCTCTTCTAATATGGGAACGTTCCCTAGTTTTTCTTTGGCTTCTATGACCTTGACACTTTTGAAGGTTATTGACCAGTTATTTTATAGACTGTCCCTCAATTGGAGTTTGAAGTTTCCTCATGATCAAATTTAGATTGGTCGATTTTGGCAACAGTTCCACAGAACTAATGTGTGCCTGATGAGAACATCAAATCATAAGGCACATGATGCCAATACAGTCACCCCCCCACCTTGGTACAGACACAGGTATTGACCCCAAACCACTAAAACTCACTACCATGGCATCATTTTCAAATTTCAATTTTAATTTCAAATTATAATGACTCTATAGGACAAAAGAGGTTCCTGATGCTCCAAATCTTTATAGAAGCAGAAAGTTTCATCTTTCTTTCACAGAGAAGCTAATGGATTTGAACAATTGACCTTGCAGTTAGCAGCCAATGGCTTAACCCACTAACACTAGGACCCCTCAGATACCAAAATCCACAGATACTCATGCTTCTTACATAAAATATCATATTTGCATATAAGTATGAATATCCTGTGTATGATCTCTAAGTTACTTATAATACCTAATATAATGTCAAAAAAAAAAAAAGCTAAACTCACTGCCATTGAGTCAATGCTGACTCATAGCAACCCTACATAAATAGCACTCTACTCTTTCTCTTGGTCTTTAAAAGATTTCTTTAGATCATTTATTTACTTTTATTTTTTCCCCAAATATTGTCAATCTGTTGTTGGATGACTCCATAGATATAGAACTGCAGATATGAAGGACCAACTCTATATCTCATTTTTATATTACATTTTTGGTCACTTTGGTTAAACTGTTCTATGCCACATTTCCCCAGTGTAAATTTGCTATTTTCTCACTATCACTAAAAAGCATCTTGTGGGGAAATAATTTCAGAGTAGATTAGTGTCTTATTTTTTCACCAACTATTTTGACACCAACTGAGGATAGATACCTTCCTGTAATAATTATTACTATGCTTCTGGCCAAGCGGAAATTTTCTACATCCATCATTCCATCCACATTTACTCACTGGAATTTTACTGTAAGAAAGAGCTGTCCCTTTTTTGTCTTTTATAAACATAAATCTATGTTCATCATTGTGCAATCTCACAAATTATCAAAGAATGCAATTAAAATGAGATTTTCAAACATTACTAGTAACAAAGATCAAAGAGAACTGAAGAAAATGTTTAAACATATGGCATGATATTCTCATTAATTTGTTATTCTGTCATTTATTTGCCTCTAATGATTTTCTGACACTGTTACATGGAGATCCACCCATGAGGAAGATGGCTTGACAGCAATTAAATGATGTCCTTCATTAGTAAGTGCTGTTGTAGCTGCTTAACAGCTTAGATTTTTGTTTTAAAAGGTCAAAATACAAATACACAGCAAATTACATTCAACTTGATCAATACATTTCTTACCCACATCATCCCTAAGGATATTGTAATACTTATAAATCACTGATCTGAGATCTAAATACAAATGATTTCATGCAATCCTCAAAGTGGTGATACTGATTTACAAATAAGGAAAGCGAGGGTCAGTTTTGAGAAGTAAAGGGCCACAGTGTTTGTGGTTAGTAGAAGGCACGAAGAAGCTGGAGACTAAATGCAAACCAAGTCTGTGTGACTACAGACTGCAATATTTAATTTCTTTAACTTTGTGCGGGCAAACATGTTAAGAAATTTTCAACAATATACTTGAAGATCAGCTAAAATCTTGGGCTGATCTGGGGATTAATATTCATGTTTGACTTGTATTCAACTTTGCTGTAAACAATGTAGCCAAACATTGCATCATGAATTCCTACCTACAGAGCAATACCTACAGTTGCTCTCTCTGGGAACTAGATACTCGGGGAGCCCTCGTTCAAAATAAGAGTTTAGAATTAAAAAAATAAAAAAACAAAAGTTAACACTAAAATTTCAAAGAAAAATGAAGCTAGAAAATGGGTTTAACTTTTCCTCATAAAGTATAGACCCTTTATTCAAAATTCAGACTAGGACTTTTGAGACTACAGAAAAATTATCTCTTTCTCATAATAAACAAAATAATTACCTACAATTCAGAAGTGGTTGTATACAAGAAATGTCAGACAAAAGAAAACCACTTTTTGGTGGCAGCAAGTATTTTTGTCCCATTAAAGTAATCACTTTTGTGAAGCTAGAGTTGTTTTCAACAATCCGTGAAAATAAATCCTGCTCATTAACAGACATATCGTCGTCCATCAACTGTAGTGTCTGAAGTTTCATTTCGTTCATAGAAGACAGATGCTTTGCCATTTCACATAATTCTGATAACTTGCACGTATCGAGTGGCAAATTAACATGCTCACTACACTTTGCCTGTTTTGTAGAAAGTGGATAAAGAAAACCACTTTTGAGACCTTCTTGGACTAACTGTGAAGATCCATCCAAAATCAGTCTCCTGATCTGTAAGAGAATTTTTTAAACCGCATTACAAGAAAAGGCATTGAAATTAAAACAATTTTCTAAGTAATGAGATTCCTACTAGATTTTGAATAGTCCACTTAAAATGAAGTCACATTTTTAATACCTTTAATGAAATCATTTTGTACTAGAATAAAGATTACTTACTAAGCCTGTTAACTGCTACATTCTAAGCATTTCCATTATAGTTTAATTCTATTTTTCCACGAACTTTTTGAAATCCCCTCACATACAGGAAAAAAAATATCTATAGAATGAACTTGTCTATTCAGATAGTTACTCCTACCTCTGAGAAAATGGAATTTTCTAGGCTATGAAGAGTTCATTTTAAATAACAACATTTAATATTATATATATTTTAGTGGTCTGGCTGTTAAATGAATAGACCTTGTAGAGCAATAGTTAAGCATTCAGCTGCTAACAAAAAGGTTAGCAGTGCAAACCCACCTACTGACCTGACAATGTACTCCCATACAGATTACACTCTGAAAACCTTATAAGGCAGTCTCAGAAACCCACAGGAGCAGTTCTAGCCTGCCCTGTGGGGTTATGAGTCAGAATTGGCTTCATGGCATTGAGTTTGGTTTTTGGAACAAGTATTATAAAATAAACATCCCTTCATTTTAAAAAATATAGCTTGAATTGTTAAAGAAGGAGAGAGCGAACTATAGTGAACATATAAAAAACGTTTTGCAGGATAAACAGAATCGACAAACCACTTGCAAATTTAACCAAAGAAAGGAGGGAACAAATCTCAATAGCAAGAATAAGGGATGAAAGAGGGAACATTACAACAGACCCAGATGAA
>NW_022111300.1:3674322-3694078 GCF_000313985.2 Echinops telfairi | reverse complement strand
TACAACCCCTCTCTATGACGTAGGTTGTTATCTGCTATCAGGGGGCTTGCATGCCTCCCAGGATAGTAATTGCCTGCTTTATTGTATGAGACCCCAGAATGATCAAACCTGCTCATGGATGAATTGTACTGCCCTTCTCTGTGACGCATAATGCTGTGATGTATCCCCCTAAAGTAATATGATGTGTGGTTAGCAATAAATAATGAGGCTCCCTGGTTCTCAGGAGGGTGGCTGGAGAAGGTGACTAAGGAGGACGAAGCAGCGGTTTCTTCTCGGACGGTTAAGCCCCCTCCACAAGGACGATCAAGCCTAGTTGAGGTGAGCTATGCTACCATGAATTGCGTCTGCCTCCATTACTTGACTCCATCCTTTAACTCTCATGCTTTCTATGACTTTACTATAATCTCTATTTATTATCGCTGTACAATTGCGCCTACCGACCCTGTGATGTTGTGTGGGGTCCCCTTCCCTCAACCCCACACAGAAGCACAGAGGAAGGCGATCTAGAGCCAACAGTCTCTCTGCGTGCAGGAGAGGGGCGAGGGGTCTGCAAAGACAATGGCTTCTAAGGTTTTTAAAGGAGAAACCCAGAGAGAAATATTTCTTGAAATCTATGAAGGTTCTCTCAAAACTCCAGCTGAATATTGATCAGCACATGTGTAGAATGAAACGATGCACGGTCGGGGACCAAAAAAGATTAAATTATTAGAGGGAACAGACTGGATATTATTAGTGATCCCACCAGGCAGAGTGAAAAACCTCATAATTCACATGGAAGGAGTAAACTACTTTATTGAGAAAAATAATTCCCTTACACTAAGAGGAGAAAAATAGCCCTAGACAGTGTATATTCTATGCTCCTAACTGATAAAGCACAAAGGCAGTCTTTAAAAGATTAGTTCAAGATAACTGTCAAAAATAGAACTCAAGAATGTTCATAGGAATACAAAAATATTCAGCACCCAACAAGGTAAAATTGGAATATTTTCTAAAAATTCAAAACTACAAATATAAAGAAGCATGAAAACAGGACACATGATCATTCAGTAGAAACCAACACAGAACAGTACATCTGATTCAATTAGCTGAAAACACTGGGTAGGTTTACTGTCAGCTTGTTTAAAAGATTGGGGAAGTGCAAAAGCAGTTACTATATTTACATTGCAGATGTTCAAGAACATGAAGAAAAAGATGAGCATATTAAAGACATGTAATGAGAAAAAAAAAACTAGCTGCCATCAAGTCTTTGCAACTCATAGCGGCCCTCTTGTGGGTTTCCAAAACTGCAATTATTTGGGGGAATATAAAGCCTAGTCTTTCTCCTATGGAGCTGCTGGTGGTTTCGAACTGTCAACCATGCAGTTCGCAGCCTAACTCACAATCACTATGCTACCAGGGTTCCGCAATCAAGTTCACAGAGATGACAACTGTAATGCATGCAAAGGAAAATTCACTGGACTGGGTTGAAAACTGATTAGACAATGAAGAAGAAAAGATCAGTACAGGTATGGGGGCTGCCTCATGGGCTGTACAGGCTCTCAAAATCATCAATACTAGTTAACAGTGCACACCTCAGCAAAGAGAACAGTTCCAACCATCAAAGTAGGGGTGAGTTAACTGTTTGACCAAATAAAGCTGGCTAATTTTTAAGTTGATAATTTGTATAACCTGTGAATGATGTTATAAATATCCAAATGACCCTTGGCAGAAAAAGGTCCCCCACCCCTAGATTAGTGCAACTGAAGAAACCATGATAACGATCGCTGAAGACAAAGTGGGTGCATAAGCAAATGCAGTGAAGAAAGCTGATGGTGCCCGGATGTCAAAAGATATAGAATCTGGGGTCCTATAGGCTGGAAGATAAACAAAGGGCCATCTAACTGAGAAACAACAAAGCCCACATGGAAGAAGCACACCAGCCTAAATCACAAGGCATCAAAGGGATCAGGTATCAGGCATCAAAGACAAAAAAAAAAAATCATCGCATTATGAATGAGGGAGAGTGCAGAGTGGGGACCCAGTGCCCATCTTTGGGAAATTGGACATCCCCTTGCAGAAGGGCTGCAGGGAGGAGACAAGCCAATCAGTGTGCAGTGTAGCAATGATGAAATATATAATTTTCTTCTAGTTCTTGAATGCGTCCTCTACCACCCCCACCCCCCACTATCACGATCCCAATTCTACCTTACAAATCCGGCTGGACCGGAGGATGTACAATGGCAGACAGGAACTGGAAATACAGGGAATCCAGAACAGATGAACCCCTCAGGACCAGTGGTGAGAGTGGTGATACTGGGAGGGTGGAGGGAAGGTGAGGGAGAAAGGGGAACTCGATTAAAAGGTCTACGTATAACCTCCTCCCTGGGGGATGGACAGCGGAGAAGTGGGTAAAGGGAGACATCGGATGGTGTAATATATGACAAAATAATAATAATGTATGAATTATCAAGGGTTCATGAGAGAGGGGGGAGCAGGGAGGGAGGAGAAAAATGAGGAGCTGATACCAAGGGCTCAAGTAGAAAACAAATGTTTTAAGAATGATGGCAACATATGTACAAATGTGCTTGACACAACTGATGTATGCATGGATTGTGATAAGAGTTGTATGAGGCCCTAATAAAATGATTTGAAAAAAAAGAAAAGAAACCGTGATAAAATCATTCAAAATGATACTGAGAATATTAAAAAAGAAATGAATAAAGTATCAACAAGCTATGCGGCAACTTCAAGTGATCTGATTTATGTATAACTGGATCGGAGAAGACAGGAAAAAACATTTTTTAACTAATGGCCAAATTTAATTAAGACTACGTGGGAGAGGGAGGGGGAAAAGGAAAGCTGATACCAAGGAGTTCAAGAAAAAACAAAATGGATTGTAAATGATGATAGCAACAATTGTACTACTATGCCTGAACTAATAGAATTATGGATTGTAATAATATCTGTAAGAGATCCCATGAAATGTTTTTTAAAAAGGTAATTAGAAAAAAAATTAGTAATAGAAAATCATAAGATTTTAGAAAATCATAAAATCATAAGTGGAACCAAAAGCTTCCACTTCCAAACAAAATGAAGTAGTGATGACAACAGTTATTGAGACACCAGATGTGGGAAAACAATAGATGGGAAAGAGACCCTAAATAAACCTTCCCTGAGATATGAAGGAAACCATAGATAAACCTTAAGCTAACTGACTGGAGTGAGTTTCAAGGCCACAAGGGGGCAGAATATAAGCAGCTTAATAGATTCCCTAAATTGAAAAGATGAAGCTGAAAGGATGCAAAAGTCAATACAGCTAGACAGTTCAATACAGCTATACTTTGAAGATAATAGGTTGTTTTGTAAAAAAATTTAAATACAGGGCTTTGAAAAAAATTTTCTGTTTTGGGGGGTACTCCCTAGTATACTTGTGGAAAGTGACATGTGTATAATACATGTAAATGTCAGCCAAGACAAAATAAAATTATGAGTGATAAGTAACAATTTATAAAATATGTTTAAGTGAAGGATAAAAAGCCAAGTGCAAAAGGGTGAAAGGTCCAAATAAAAAACAGAAGCGAGCACATGTACATAATACCTATTATATATGTAAAACACTACTAGAAAAGTATATTGGGAGGAGGAAGAAGGTGACTGGCAGATGGAAATGTCACTGTATATTTTGTGTTCATTTTAAATTTTATCATATAAATGTATAATCAAAAAGCAAATAAGATTAATATTAAATAATTCAATAAAAAGCTAATCAAACCATGTCACCTATTCTCAATACTTCTCACTACCTATAGAAATATGTAAAAGCATCTTAAGATAGGATTATAAAACCTGACATATCTGCTACTTCTAACTTCTCCAATTTCATCTCTAACCACTCTCCTTTTACAATCCAACCTAGAATCCTGAATAATTTTCAGTTCTCCTAACACATCATATTCTTTCTTGCTTCTAAACTTTCATGAAGGCTATTTTTTCTAAGCCTAAAACACTCTATCGCTCTCTTCATGACTAATGTCTACTCCAAGAATTGAGATTAAAAAGTTATTACTGTCTCCATAAAGCTTTCCTTCACACCTGTCTCAAGTCTGGTTTGGACTCCTATCCTATGTACCCCACGGTTACAGCAATTCTTCTATGATAATGCTCGTATTCTGATTTAATTTGTTTACATCATTCAAGATCATGAACTCTGTGATAGAAAGACTACATCTACCTTGAAGTCCATGAATTGACAGTATCCAATATGTAGTCTGCATTCAATGAACATGTGTAAATAAATTTAATTAATGAGTCAGATTGAAGAGATAAATAGGAAGAGAGGGAGACTGACAATTTCAGTGAAGAAAACAAAGTTGGTAAGTCCTACTCCGGGTTTTTCCTTAACATATGCTCCCTAACCACCACTTGTCATACGGTGATGGCCTGTGTGTTACTCTAATACTGGAAGCTGTGTCACTAGTATTTCAAATGCCAATAGGGTCACCCAAAGTGAAGAGGTTTCAGAGGGGTTTCCAGAGGAAGAACAAAAAACAAAGACTCAGCTGCCCACTTTGGGAGGAAGTAGCCGCTGCAAATCTGATGCATAGTTTGGAGATACTGTCAGATACTGAAGGCCTACACAAAGGAAGTAGAGCGTTGTTGGAGATAGTGCCCCTTCGGTCCCACATTTGAAATGTGCCTTGGGAAGAATGCTTTCTCAGAGGAACCAACCATGGTGATGATACTGGACTAAAGCCAGTGGGATGGGGAGCCTTCACGGATCTTCATTTGCTGATAAGGCACAACTCAATGTAAGAAGAAACAGCTGCAAACATTTGCTATTAATCGGAACTTGGGATGTGTGAAGTATGACTCCAGGAAAATTAGAAGTGGTTAAAAATGAAAAGGAACATAGAAAGATCAGTACCCTGGGCATCAGTTCGCTGAAATGGATTGGGATTGGCCATTTGGAATCAGAAATTATGATTTACTTTGCTTAGCAGAACACAATCAAGAGGAATGGCATGGCACTCATTGTCAAATAGGAACTTGACAAATGAATCATGAAGTGCAATGCTGTCTGTGATGGGACTATATCCACATTCAAGGAAATCCAATCAATTCAACGATTATTCAAATGTATGGACCACATACAAAAGCTAGTGGTAATAATTGAAGAATTCTACCACAGATTTTACTCGGAAACTGAACAAACACGTAATAAGATTGATAGTTTTTGGCGACTGGAATGTAAAAGTTGGAAACAAAGAAGAAATAGTAGGTAGAAAATATGAAGTTGGTGATAGAAGCAAAGTTGGAGGTAGAATTTTGCGAGACCAATTACTTTTTTTTTTTAATCATTTTATTGGGGGCTTATACAACTCTTATCATAATCCATACATCCATCCATTGTGTCAGCACATTTGTACATCTGTTACCATCATTTTCAAAACATTTTCTTGAGCCCTTGGTATCAGCTCCTCACTTTTCCCCTCCCTCTCCCACCTTCCCTCCCTCATGAACCCTTCATAATTTATAAATTATTATTATTTTTCATGTCCTACATTATCTGATGCCTCCTTCACCCACTTTTGGGTTGTCCATCCCCCTGGGAGGGGGTTATAGGTATGTCAGTGTGATCAGTTTTCCCTTCCTACCCCCACCTTCCTCTTACCCTCCGGGTATGGCTACTCTCAATATTGGTCCTGAAGGGTTTATCCATCCTGGAGTCCCTGTGTTTCCAACTCTTATCTGTCCCTGTGTACATGCTCTGGTCTAGCCGGATTTGTAAGGCAGAATTGGCATCATGATAGTGAGGGGGAGGAAGCATTAAAGAACTAGAGGAAAGTTGTATGCAATGACTTGTTTATAACAAAATAGCTTATTTAAAAAACACAAAAGGCAACTATACACATGGACTTCTCCAGAGAGAATGCATAAAAATCAAACTGAGCGCATCTGAGGGATGACAGATGTAGAAGAGACAATGCAGAAGCTCAATATCAGCAACTAAAACGAGGGTAGGTGCTGACTGTGGAACAGATCATCGCAACTTCTCATATGTAAGCTCCAGCTAGAGCTCAAGAAAATGAAAACAAGTCCACGGGAGCCAAGTCACAACCTTGAGTTTATCCCACCTGAACTTTGAAACCATCTCAAGAACACATTTGACACGCTGAACACTAATAACGGAAACCTGATGAGCTGTGGAAGATCATCAAGACTATCATTCATGAAGAAAGCAAAGGGTCATTAAAAAGACAAGAAAGAGAGAAAAGAACAAAGTGGATATCAGAAAAAACTCTGAAACTTGCTCTTAATTTACATAGTGAAAGCAAATGGATGAAGTCAAAGAGCCAAACAGAAAATTTCAAAAGTCAGCTGAAGACAAATCAAATACTTTAATGAAACATGCAAGATCTATCGCAAGGAGACCAAAAGGGAAAAACACACTCAGCATATCTTAAACCGAAAGAACTCAAGAAAAATTCAAGCTTCAAATTGCAATATTGAAAGATTCTACAAGCAAAATATTGAATGATACAGGAAGCATTAAAGGAACAAGGAAGGAACACAGAGCCACTGTACCAAAAAGAACTAGTCAACATTCCACCACTTCAAGAGGGAGCATACGAGCAAGAACCGGAGGTAGTAAAGGAAGTAGTTCAAGCTGCACTGAAAGCAATAACCAAAAACAAGCCTCCAGGAATTGATGGAATGCAAATTGAAATGTTTCAACAAGCTGATAGACATGTCTGATCAGAGCACACGGGAGCAAATGAAGCGGGAGGAAGAAAGGGTGGAGCACATCCTGGCCCACCAACCCTTGAGGACGATATTCCCACTCAGAGCAAACAATCCACAGAGAAGACCACATGGCCAACCCCACTATGAGACACGACATCCCTCACTGACCCATAGGGGACAACACTGGCACTGGAAACACTTACTTGTCTGTCGCAGGAAATGTGGAAGACAGGTACTTGGACAACTGACTGGATGAGATCCATATTTGGGTCCATTTCAAAGACAGCATCAGAAAAGCATCAGAAAAGCTGGACTGTATGACGAAGAATGTGCTATCATGGTTGGAGGAAGGCTTATTAACAACCTGCAATATGCAGCTGACACACCTTGCTTTGCTGATAGTGGAGCACTTGAAGCACTTGCTGATGAAGATCAAGGACTGCAGCTTCTGTATGGATTACTAATCAATGTAAAGAGACCCAAATCCTCACAAATGCACCAATCGGTAACATCATGATAAATGGAGAAAAGGTTGAAGTTGTCAAAGATTCCTGTCTTACTCAGATCCACAATCAATGCACATGGGAATAGCAGTCAAGAGATCAAATGACATGTTGCATTAGGTAAATCTGTTTCACCAGATCTCTTTAGAGAACTGAAAAGCGAGGATGTTACTTTGAAGATTAAGGTGTCCCTGACCCAAGCTATGGTTTTTTCCATTACCTCATATGCATTTGAAAGCTGGGCACTAAATAAGGAAGACTGAGGATTCAATGATTTTGAATTGTGGGGCTGGTGAAGAATATTGAAAGTACAATGGACAGCTGAAAATGGACAAACTCGTCTGTTTTCAAAAGAGTATGGCCACAGTGCTCCTTAAAGGCAAGAATGGAAAGATTCTGTCTTACAACTTTCGGACATGTGATCAGGAGAGACAAGTCCCTGGAGAATGACATCACACTTGGTAAAGTGGAGGGGTAGTGAAAAAGAGGAGGCTCCTTCAACGAGATGGACTGACACAGTGGCTGCACCATGGGCTCAGGCACAGGAACAATTGTGAAGATGATGCAGGACCGTGTAGTGTTTCGTTCTGTTGTGCACAGGGTCGCCATGGGTCAGAACCAACTCAATGACACCTAATAATAAAAACAACATGCTCCCGAAAATAACCTAGCTATCTTAGCAAATTAAGGAGCACTCCTGGCCAGTGGGTTACCAGTTTCAACCCTCCAGCTGCCCAGGGAGAAAGATGAGCCTCAGAAATGCTAGCAGCAATTGCACCCTATCTTGCAGGGTCTCTATGAGTTGATCTGAGTTTTAGCATCTTCACTATTCACAGCCCTAGCATCAGTCCTTTTATTGGCTCATTCATTAACACCAAATTACAGTAAATATATTCTAATCCAGTGTTTCTCAATCTTCCTAATGCCACAACCCTTTAATATAGTTTCTCATGTTGTGGTAACCCCCAACCATAAAATTATTTTTGTTGCTACTTCATCAGTGTCATTTTGCTACTGTTATGAATCGTAATGTAAATCGTAATGTGTTTTCCATTGGTCTTAGACGACCCCTGTGAAAGGGTCATTTGGCCCTTTGAGAACTGCTGTTCTAATCCCCTAGGTTCTCAGAACCGCTGTTCTAATCTATGAAATTGTTCACTGATCATAAATAGCCATGAACTATCTTTATTCAAATTTGCTGCTGAAGCACAGAGAGTTCTAAATAAGATTTTTTTTTTTTTTGATATTCTTTCGGGGCTTTTTAAGCTTTATTCCATGCTGAGGCATATGAACATTTCGTGATTTATATTAATTATTGTCACCAGCATTTTAATTTTTAGCAATGTCAGTATACATAAATCAAGAAATTCAGTTATCTAATTTCATTTAACATCTTAAGTTATCCTTGCCTCACAATATATCCTGGATTTTTATATAGCTCTACAGTTTAATCTCACAAAAAGCATTTTCAGGCCATGTTTTTCTAAAATTAACTGAATATGTGGACTTTTGGTACTTAAGGACTCAATTTTTATGTTCTCAGCTATCTTCAATACATTTACAATCTCATATTTAACCAACCTTTTGTGGTTGTAAGTTGCTGTCAGTCTATTCTGACTCATAGTGATTTCATGTGTACAGAGTCAAATTTCACAGGATTTTCAAAACTGTGATCTTTCAGAAACAGATTACCACAGCTTCCAAGGGTGGGTTTGAACTACCAAACTTCCACCTCGTAGGCAAGTGCTTATCCACTTGCTCCACCTAGTGAGTCCTTTATTCATACTACTTCAAATAAATCTTCAGATGTGATCAATGAACATTTAACACATACCTTTGTATGATAGTCCATAGCATCCAATTCACCTTGATTGAAAACAATGCATCTTTTACGCTTCTAAAAGGTAAATAAATTACAGGGGGAAAATTATGTTGCCAACTATCCTAACATAAACCTTTAAAAATATATTAATTTATTTTTCTTCATTATATTGTTCTAATATGTATGCCAACCTTTATGTGGTGGGTAATAATCATGTGTTGAGATCAAAATCAGTAGAACGGACACAGATTAAGGAGACAAACTTTACCAAAATAATATCAATTTAATAGGTGATGAAGGGTTATTTATCTTACTACCACTATTAAGAATTAGTACAACATAATAAGGAGCTCTGGTAGCACAATGTTTAAAGCACTCTGCTGCTAACCTAAGCCAGCAGTTCAAATCCAGCAGCAGTTCTGCAGGAGACAAGATCTGTGGATCTACTCCTATACAGGTTGTAACCTAGAACCCATATGTGCCAGTTGTCCTCTGTCATACAGAGTTACTATGGGGTCAGCATCAACTTTATGGCACACACCAGGACCACCATATGATAAAATATAGTGTGATAGTGACATAATAATCAGTAAGCCATATCATCATGTAAGGTGGTATACTAGTACATGGTATAAGTATTCTCAGATTTCATTTTTGAGGAGAGGGACAATCCATGTACTACAATTTTTTAAAATGCAATGTATTTATAATAACTCTCCAACTGATCAGAGTTAGGTTTGAGTCAAATATTATTAACACCATTCTGTATTTAACAACTCCATAAAAAAGAATGCCTACAACACTGAGGCTTTGTATGTTTTATTGTTGAAACTTCAGTGTCTACATGGTATCAACACTAGCAGATTAACAATAAATATTTGTTGTTATATCAACTTAAAATGTAGGCTAATCATATAAATTGCTTTAGGATATCTGGAATAAGATAAGTCTTGTCATAACATCCATTACATATGATCATCTTATTTTTCAATATTAAAATATGAGAAACTTATCAGACATAAGAACCGAACCATTACATATGCTATAAGTTGCAAAGTTCTTTATAAGGTGTCTATTCTTTGTCTGAGCTAGTTTAATAGTAAGGAGCCCTGGTGGCATGATTGGCCAAGTATTGAGCTACTAACTGCCAACACACCAGCTAATCCAAAGGAAAGATGAGGGTGCCTGTTCCCATAAACATTTACAGTCTCGGAAACCCTATGAGTCAAGCTAGATGGGAGTGGACGCTTGGAGTATAATAGTAATGGAACCATTACTTATGGTCTCTGTTTCTAAGATCTCAGACATTTTCTTCCCTGTACCTGACACAACAGATGTTCAGTAAATATTTGTTTAAAGGAAAAAAATGTGCAAGAAGAAATCATAAGTTCTCCTTCGAGTAGTTATACTATCTGTTAATGTATTTATGTTAACTCTCAGCACGCTTTCTTCTTTACTTTTTATTTTTCTTCCCCACTCAGTTACAAGATTCAAGAGGGCAGAGCTTGTGCTTATCTTGCATCATCCCACTAAGTACAATGGCAAATAGAAGGAATTCCAACATTTGTTTGGGGGGAATAGCAAATGTTATTCCTATCACTACCCCAAAATATAAACTAGCTGACATACTTTATATAATTTCTGATCTTTACAAAACTACAAAATAATAAAGTATAATTTGATCGTAAAAGACATTCTGAAAATTCTAGTAAAAGATTACACCCGTGACTGTACAAATAAAGAGTACAGACATATATTTTTCTACAATAGCTATTTCCATCACCAGTTTTATCAGAAACATGCCTTCTTCTAAACTTTAATATTTGAGATTATTTCCAAAGGATGGGCCTCTAAAGACATCCCAAAAACCATTTGCTGCCTTGCAATTTTGCAGAAAAGGAATCATCTTTTAGTAACATCAGATGTAAAAAAACGCCATCAATATAAGAATCTAAGTAGAAAAGCAGACTTTTGATTGACTGTATGTTTAGCTTACATTTACTTCCTGTGAAGTCTGATTGTGAATTATGAAAACTTGGTCTTACAGTAATGGGAGAACCTTTGTGAAAAGTTAAAGGTTATTCTGGATATCCTAAACTTTGTTAGGTCTTATTGCTATTTTCCTTTATACTTAGTAAATCACAAGATAGCAGAGATGCGTTCATGATACATTTGTTTCATATAAAAAATAAATATTTAAAATGTTTTACCTTCCCAATGACAGAAGTGGAGATCTCTCTTTTAACACCATCCATTAGATCTTTCTTTTCATTATTTCGTTGGTCTTCTTCATGACCAGCTGAAGTTATATAGGGTTTGGTGACATCAAATAATTCAGATCGAAAAACATATTTTTCTATGAGCATGTCACTATCTTGCCTATCGTCATTCTCAGGCTCCCTGGTCATGTCAGAAGCAAGAGACGCAGCAGAGGGTTCAAAAGAAGATGTAGTATCCATGTGAAGAGAACCAAAGTTGACAGTGGGCTCATTTTTACGACAGTAAGGCTCATGATGCTGGTGGAGTTGATAGTTTATCTTGTTGATAAAAGAAAGGTGATCCACTAACCATCCATGTGACAGCTGGTGCACCACAGACATCCTACTCCATAAAAACACCTGCAGAAGTCAAATTCTACTTTCCAGATCACCTATAAGTAGTCTGTATTTCAGTAAAAATAATTTCATACACATTTATTTGTGGTGCAAGAATATCAATTTTTCTTACATATTTAGCATTAACATAGCAACTTTAAGAAAATTGCACCTTTTAATATAAGCTTCTTTTAATGTCATTGTTGATCATTTCAAATTGTTTAGCCAATTTGGCCAAAGGTGGCTAAAACCTGATCTCAGTTCTGCAAACTCAATTTCTTCTTCTCATTCTGGACCCTCCACAACTTCAGCTTAAATCCGTGGACCTAGCCAGCAAGTATAAAATCTCTGAGTGAGGGTATCAATGAATCCTGAGAGATGAAAGCGCCCTGTGGAAGCAAAGAACACTACATCACCTATGTGAATTCAGTCTTCTTAATGATATGAACCTACCTAGACAGGGGCACAGAATTCCAAGATAGGAAGTTAACAGGAAAATAAAATCAAACCTACTTCCATAGAGTTAATTACAACTAACCATGATCCTTTTCTAGAAGAAGGGTGGAAATGTCCATCTGTATCAATCTGATTTCATTGCCACTGAACCCATGCCAACGCACAGTGACCCTACAGGAGAGGGTAAAACTGCCCTGTGGGATTCTGAGACTGTAACTCCTTACTGGAGTAGAAAACCTTCTTTCTCCCTTGGAGCAGCTGGGGCTTTTGAACTACTGACCTTGCAGTTAGCAGCCCCAAACTGCTACTCTACCTGGGCTCCTACAGGCCATTATCCCACTGTCATCATCAATTCTGACTCATAGTGACCCTATAAGATAGGGTACAGTAGGTCATATTAGGCCCACAAAATCATCAATACCAGCAAACATCACACACCTCATCAAAGAGAAGCAGTTTCAGCCATCATGTCAGGGGTGAGTTAATGGTGTTAAAAATATCCAAAAGGCCCTTGGCAGGACAAAAAAAAAAGGTTCTCCCACCCCTGTTTTCGGACAAAGAACTGCTCCTAAGAGTTTCCAAAGCTATAATCTTTACAGAAGCCAACTGCCTCATGCTTCTTACACACATTAGCAAAACAGCTGGTTTTGGTGGGTTTTTTTCAACTATACTCCTTAATTAGCCCATTCTCCAGTACACTACCCTACTAAAGCACTGCTATCAATAAAATTATAGGGGGGGGAGGTTAGAAACCAAACTAGTAGTCTCATTGGTATCAAGTAAATTTTGACTCTTACTGACCCTATAGGGCAGAAGAGAATTGCCCCTTTGAGTTTCCAAGGCTGTAAATCATTACGGGAGCAGAGCCACTGGTGGGCTTGAATTGCTGAACTTGAGGTCAGCAGCCTAAAGCCACTCAAAGAAAACTCACTGCCAGAGTCTATTCCACTCACTGAGACCCAATAGGACAGTATAGGACTGCCCTAGTGGGTTCCAAGACTATTATAACTTTTTATGGGAATAGAAAGCCTCATTTTCTCCCACAGATTGGCTGGTGTTTTCGAACTGCTGATCTTATGGTGAGCCCAAGACCTAACTACTACACCAGCAGGGCTCTGAAAGTGTCTAGGCATAACAAAATACAATTTTGACCATATATCAAAAGCACGAAGGCCTAGTAAAATATGTGACAGGACCATATCTGTAATTGGTTCTGAGCAGTCCTCGTCAGGAAGCTAGGTTTTTTAAAACATGTTTTCTCAAGAGATGACTTATAGCTATGGATATTACTTTCTCACTCTAGTGCAATGGAGAAATGAAGAGGGGGCCAGAATAAGAAATAAATGAGTGGTTAATAGCACTCCAAAACCAACCACACTCATTGCCATGCAGCCCATTGCAACTCCCACAGTTACTAATCACAACATTCAAACCAAGCTTTTGACCTCCAAAGGCATTAGCAATGGGACCGTAGACCAGTTACTTGATCTCACTAAGCCTCCATTTCATCATTTCTTATCGCCTCTCCGAGGGCAGTTTAGAGAATACAGTAAGAAGAAAGTCTATTTACACGAAATGCTATGCAGTACCAGATCCACAGCAATCATTCAGAAAAAAACGCTAATTGTTATTGTTGATGGTAGCCCAGGTACTGGCCCACAGGTGCAGTTTTCCCCTGCTCTACTGGGCCCCTATGAGTAGGTGTCAACTGAATAGCAGTGAGTTCGAGTTTGGTCTTTGGTAGCAGCGCTGAATGAGGAGCCCTGGTGCCCTATGGGGTTACGACTTGGGCTACGAATGACAGTGAGAAACTACTAGCTTTGGGGAAGGGTGAGTGGGGGTGGTAATGAGGCTTTCTGCTTCCATAGAGTCACAGTCTCAGAAACTCAAAGGGGCAGTTCTGTTCTGCCCTATAGGCTGTGTGTCAGAAGCGACTCCATGCTAGTGGGATTGGTTAGGGTGGTGCTGTGGGCTGGCAAAGTCGGTGGTCCAGGCATCCATTCTGGGCAGAGAGATGAGGCTGAGCCTGTCTTCTCCCTTAAAGATGTAAAGTCTCGAATGGGGTGGGTAAGAGCAGGAAATTACTGGATGACAATGGGCCAGTTACTTAGAGCCTTGTTTGTTTCTGAGAATGAGACATTTAGCGGGGAAGACCTCGAACAGGAAACGTAACTTTCTCGAAATTAAAACTCGCGTACAACCAGGTATCCGGACTGCGGCTCTGACCTCTTCCCCCTCGCGTTTCCTCCCCACGAGCAGCCGACAGGTGGGTTGGAATTGAGCCCAGGATCCTAGCGATGGCCCCTCAACAGGCACTACCTCCTTCCTCACAGCGTCCCGTGTGGGAAAGACGCTGGCCGCCTTCCAAACTCCCTTCCTGAGAAAATCATGCTTTTCTAAGTAGGGTCGGTGGGAAACGCCCCTCTCAAGGCGAGGAGGAGAAAAACGCCCATTCTTTTCCTCACAGTCCACAGGCGCGGCCATGTTGCTGTACGGAGAGTGTTTCGAGGGCATCTCCGAGCTCTCGCGCTGCCTGCCCCTCACCCTGAGCCCGGGGGGTCCTTACACACTGTGTGGGGGAGTCCGACTAAGCTCGGGGGGGGAAACGCCCCTTTCAAGGCGAGGAGGAGAAAAACGCCCATTCTCTTCCTCACAGCCCACGGGCGCGGCCATGTTGCTGTACGGAGAGTGTTTCGAGGGCAACTCCAGCTCTCGCGCTGCCTGCCCCTCACCCTGAGCCCGGGGGTCCTTACACACTATGTGGGGGAGTCCTACGAAGCTCGGGGGAGACGCTTACTCAAGCCGGGAGCGGCCAGCCGGTCCGGCGAGGCGACGCGGCACAAGCAGCACACGGGCTTCCGGCGGCGCGGCGGCGGCGGCGCAGAAGCGCGTCTCGCGAGCGGCACGTAGTGCGTGATGACGTAGCGCGGGCGGAGATGTTTAAAATTTGAACCGCGCCGGCGGGTGGGCGGAGGAGTGGCGTTTTGGCGGCTCTCCCTGTTTGCCGAGAGAAACTGCGTGCTTTGGAAATTCGGCCCCCAGGTGGTGTCGGGAAGCTGGGAGAAAGGTAACGAACTCAGGGTAGCGGGCTCGAGAGAAACGTGGGGGGTTTGTTTCGGCCGCTACGATTCCGAGGGAATCGCCTGACTTAGCTCGAGTAACGTCCGGGGACTTGGTTCGCGGGTCTGCTCTGTGGAAGGCCGACGGAGCCAAATCTGCCAGGCGCCGGTTGCTCCGAGCCCAGTACATTTCTGCTGGCAGTAGTTTTCCAAGAAAGGAGAGGGAGAGGATGGGGGCGGGGAGGGTGCCGGCTGAGGGGAGCGCGGGGTGTCGTCCGTGGGGTGCCCCACACTAGGGTCCCTGGTGGGGTAGGGAGTTCCTCAATTCGGGAGCAGCCGCTCCGCGGGAAAAAGATGAGGCGTTCCACTCCAGTAAGAGACGATCTCAAGAATCCACTCTGTCCTACAGGCTCGTTGTGAACTTGAACCCTAAGTAGCGAGTGAGAATGAGCAGGGAGATGAGAGAGTTGTGTGGATGAAGAGTTAGTTGTATATCGAGGGAGAAGAATTAGGCTGCCAGGGAAGTAAAAATATGACCACAGAAGTCTGCTTTCAAGGCCCATGAAGTCTGGGTATGTGTGCAGTAGGCCATGGAGAGATGAGACAGGACCCAAAGATTTCCCCATCCGGAAATATCCTTGTCAAGTCCCGGACTTCCCATTTGAAGCAGGGAGAGCCTTTTTAGAATGATGGGGTCTGGGTTAGGATTCAAGGCTCCAACTACCACAGAAGTGAGGTGTCATACCTTATTGTATCCTCTACTGAAATTACACTCCCTTGTTAATGGTTGGCGCTTCAAAGTTAAGGTCACTGCCATCTAGCTGGCAATTTGTAAACTTTAAAAACCCACTGCCATCAAGTCAATTCTTGTAAATCTTTACAGGAGCGGGCATCTGCATCTTTCTCCCTCCAAGTAAAACACATGCCTACAGTGACAACAGGGCTCCTTAGTAAATGTTGACATATAAGGAATGTTCTTAAATACAGTTAAAATAGGTCATACTGATAGTAATTAAAAACTACACAATCTATGAATGAGTAAAGACAACTTGGTGGGGGGATCGTCTTGAAGAAAGGATGAAAGTTAGCCTCCTTTATTTTTGAAGATAAAGACAGTATTAGGTGTTTAATGAGCCATCTGTATGTGAAAGGATTGTTAAATACTGGTTTCATGAATGTTAGGTCATAAACAATAAACATGAAGCGCAGTTCCGTTTCCACTGGTGGTGCTGGCCGCCTCTCTGTGCAAGAATTAAGATCCCAGGACCTCAGTAAACAAGGCCTCTATACCCCTCAAAGGTAAGTACCTCCACTTATGGTTCTCACCTGCATGTCTTATCTTGGGGGGGTGGGGAGGGACACACTAAAAATCAATCCCACTGTCATTGAGTGGATTCCAACTCATCAAGACCCTAAATAGAATTTCAAAGACTAAATCTATGGGAGAAGAGAGCCTCATCTTTCTTCTTTGGAGCATCTAGTGAGTTTGAATCACTGACCTTGCAATTAGCAGCCCAATGCCTCACCCACAACACCGCCAGGACTCCTTTGTCTTGGGCAAAGACATCTTTAAAAATGGTTAACATGAAGGGTCTTGGTTAATTTTTTTTTAAATTATTTTATTGGGGGCTCGTACAATTCTTATCACAATCCATACATACATCCCTGTGTCAAGCACATATGTACATTTGTTGCCCTCATCCTTAAAACATTTGCCTTCTACTTTAGCCCTTAATATCAGTTTCCCCCTCCCTCCCTCATGAACCCTCCATAATTCATAAATTATTATAGTTTTATCATAAGTTACACTGTCCAACGTCTCCCTCCGCCCTGTTCTCTGTTGTCCATCCCCCAGGGAGGAGGCTACACTTAGATTCTTTTTTTTTTAATCAACAAAGAAAACCATCTTTTTATTAGATGAGAGAGTTTAGTACCTTCAGTAGTTCTTTTGATAAATTGAAGTCCAGATTGATACATTTTAGCTGTTTCAAGGAAGAAGAGAATTATTTTGTGCTTGCTTGTCTTTTTTAATCTATTCTAGTGAATAAAGTCATCAAAAGTCCCAACGGTGTCTGTCCTTTGTGCAAAACTAGGGTTTTAAATAAGATTTCGGTAATGAGAATAGGATTTCTTCCTCTAGTTACCTTTTTTTTTTTTATCATTTTATTAGGGGCTCATACAACTCATCACAATCTGTACATATGTCATTTGTGTCCAGCACATTAGTACATGTGTTGACTTCATCATTCTCACAACACCCGCTTTCCACTTGAGCCCTTGGTGTCAGCTCATTCCCCCCCCTCTCCCCCCTCCCCCTGAACCCTTGATAATTTATAAATTATTATTATTTTATCATATCTTACCCCATCCATCGTCTCCCTCACCCACTTCGCTGTCCGTCCCCCAGGGAGGAGGCCATATGCAGACCTTGTCATCTGTTCCCCCTTTCTCCCTCACCTTCCCTCCACCCTCCCCCTATCGCCACTCTCTCTACTGGTTCTGGGGAGTTCATCTGTCCTGGGTTCACTGTATTTCCAGTTCCTATCTGTGCCAGTGTACATCCTCCGGTCCAAACGGATATGTAAGGTAGAATTGGGATCATGGTAGTTGGGTGGGGGGGGGGGGCATTTAAGAACTAGAGGAAAATTGCATATTTCATCGTTAGTACACTGCACCCCGACTTGCTCCTCTCCTCCCCACAGCCCTTCTGCAAGGGGATGTCCAATTTCCCCCGGATGGGCCCTGGGTCCCCACTCTGCACTCCCTCTCATTCACAATGTTATGATTTTTTTTTTTTTGGTCTTTGATGTCTGATACCTGTCCCCTTCGCCGCCTTGTCATCTTACAGGCTGGTGTGCTTGTTCCATGTGGGCTTTCTTGTCTCTCATTTAGATGGCCCCTTGTTTATCTTCCAGCATGTGGGACCCCCGATTCTGTGTAATTTGACAGCTTGGCACCATCAGCTTTCTTCACCGCATTTGCTTATGTACCCGCTTTGTCTTCAGCATTCGTGTCGGGGTAGGCTGGTGTGCTTCTTCCTTGTGGATTTTGTTGTTTCTTAGCTAGATGGACGCCTGTTTGTCTTTAAGCCTTTAAGACCCCAGATGCTGTGTCATTTGATAGCCGGGCACCATCTGCTTTCTTCACCACTTTTGCTAATGCTAGATGCACATTGTCCCCAGGGCTCAGTGAGCCAGGATGTGCTCCACTCTTTCCTTTTCTTCCCCTTCCCCTCTCATTGGCTCACATGCGCTCCAACCAGACCAGTCCCCCTTTCCCTCTTCCCAAGCTGCAGCTTCAGTGCTGTCCTCTGAAGTGAATTACCCCTGGGGAAGGGTGGTGCCGTGCACCCAGTTGGTAATGGGGCCAGCCCCGCAGGCCTCTCCATCAGTTCCTTACTTCATGTCAGTGTGTTGCGTTCCTGTCTTGGAGCTCCGGGTTGAAGTCTGGTCCCTCTTTCCCTGTGGAGACACAATTAACACCCTCCCCCTGTGTGGCTTAGTGCCCTGTTCCCCGGGCTCCCCATACCTTTTTCCCTCCTCCCTTTTAGTGGGCTACCATATGTATCCCATATGTGTCCCTGGGTTTAGTCTGGCCCCTGCCATATTACCTGGACCTCACTCCAGGGACATTATGTATACAGCATCTTCCCTATGCCCTTTTTGAAAGAAAAAAAAATTTTTTTTTTTGCACTTACCTTAGCAAGCGGACTCATGTAGTACTTGTCCTTTTGTGTTTGGCTTACTTCACTTAGCATAATTTCCTCCAATTCTTCCCATGCAGCGATGTGCTTCATGCGTTCATCACTGCTTTTTAGGGATGTGTAATACTCCATTGTATGTATGTACCAGAGTTTTTTAATCCATTCATCTGTTGATGGAAATTTGGGCAGTTTCCAACTCCTTGCAACTGTGAACTGTGCCCTGATGAAAATTGGAGCACAGATGTCGGGCCGTGGTTTGTTTTTTGTCTTTTCTGAGTATATGCCCAGTAGGGGGATTGCTGGATCATAGGGTAGCTCAATTTCCAACTGTTTTAGATATCACCAAATCGATTTCCATAGTGGCTGTACATATCTACAGGTCCACCAGCAGTGGACAAGAGTTCCTATCTCTCCGCGTCCCCTCTAACACTTAATTACTTTCTGATTTCTTGAATTGGGCTATCTTTGAGGGTGTTAGGTGGTATCTCATAGTTGTTTTAATTTGTATTTCTCTTATGGCTAGAGATCTGGAACATTTCTCATATATTTATTGACCATTTGGATTTCTGCCCTTGAGAAACTCCGGCTCAGGTCCTTTGCCCACCTCCTGAGTGGACAATTGCTTTTTGTCTTGTTGTAGTTTAGCAGTGTGTTATAGGTTTTAGTAATAAGGCCTTTATCGGATGTGTCATTGCCAAAGATGTTTTCCCATTCTGTAGTCTCTCTTATTACTCTCTTGGTGAATTCTTTCGATGTACTTAAGTGTTTTTTAGTATGTCCCACTGATCAATTTGTGCCTTCTCTGTGTTGGTGTCCTTCCTGATTTCCGATAGCCTATGTAATCCCTGTGCCAAGGTTCTCAGGTTTGACCCAATTCCCTCATTGATGGCCCTAAT